>NC_135083.1:2185000-2485000 GCF_051107435.1 Chaetodon auriga
TACAGACAGGAGGAGGAGAGGAAGAGGAGGTGCGTGTGAACTAGTGCTCCTTGTTTAAAAGTCTGACACACACTTGATCCAGACAGACGGTAGGGAGAAATAAAAGTGGAGTGGAGGATGGGGGGATTAGAGAGCAGAAAAGGGATTTTAATCGAACTAAAAAGTCATTTGTAAGACGAGGCAGCAGCCTTTGGAAACACTGAGGATCCCAGCGAGACTCTCCTTCCTCAGATTCCAGAGAAACGTGTTGAATAAACGGTGTGCTGGGTGGCGCAGGCTGTGCTTGGTACACCTGCCGACACACTGACACTGTACGGTGCATTCACTGCCCGCTGAACTCAATCGCGCTCATTTTCTGAGCCTCTGAACTCACACTCATCAGAGCGAACAGACCGACGTACTGTAAGCGCCTTGCTCAAGGGCAGCTCGGGAGCCATCACTTGCATATTTGGCTGAAATTCAGCACTTTGGGATTTTGGGAAACACGTTGATTTGCTTTCTTGCTGAGAGAAAGATGAGAAGAAGACACCGCTCTCATGTCTGTGCGCTAAATGAGAAGCTCCCGCTAGCAGCTGACTAGCTTAGCTTAGCACTGGAAGCAGTTAGCCTGGCTTAGCATCCACCTACCAAAGCTCAGTAATGAACACAGTCTAACTCCTTTGTTGTATCTACACACACGTGCAGTGTAACAAGCGTAAAGCTAATTTGCAGCAGTGTTTCCAGTCTTCGTGCTAAGCTAAGTGAGACGGCTGCGGGCTGAGGCTTCACGTTCAGCGCACAGGCACAAGAGCACTTGTTTACTCACCTACTTACTTAATCTCAGGGCAAAGAAAGCAAAAACGTTCTCCACAGATGCTGAGAGAGCGAGCGAGAGAGGAGTTAGGGGTAATTTAACGAGCCTTCCCCTCTGCGGGTTGAGACAGGTTAACTGACATTCCAATCTCTCCCTCTTTCATTCAGGCAGAGGTGGGGGTTAGGTGTGTGCGTGCGTGTGTGTGTGTGTGTGTGTGTGTGTGTGTGTGGTGGGGTCCTCAGCACTCTCTGAGCCCTGTCACTGACACACACACAAACACACACACACACACACACACACACACACACACACACACACACACATAAACTCTGGCCTTGCCCACCTACATTCTTTCAAGACAAAACTGCAACCTGGTAACAAGAGACCCTCCCCCTCCTCCCCCCTCTCTCTCCCTCCTCCCTCATTTAAGGTATTTTCTGAGTGTCGATGCCACCCAGGAAATATTTGGATGCGGTGCAGATTGTAAACATTACGAACACATAAATCAAAGCTGACATGTAGCCGCTGCCAGCCGGTTTTATACGATCAGGACCTAAATGTCCTTCTGATATGAATTCTGATCAATTTAAAATGTTCAACCAAACTATATTAAAGCACAGAAATCAAATTCTACTGATCTTCAGTGTGCTCGTTCATTCAGACTCTGAACATGTACCAAACCACCCACACGACGCTGTGAAGGACGAAAACTTACAGACCGGATGACTCAGAAGCGTCTGAAGCTGCAACTTAACTTACGTATTTTTTGATGAACTGATGAATTATTCTGTCTATAAAAAGTTAAAAACTAGTGAGATCACAGTGGAAAAAAGACGTTTGGCTGCAGGTCGCTGCATCGTGGTCATCCAGTCAGCGTCCATTCAAAGGTCACACGATGGACAAACTCTGCTGGGCTCTGATGGTCTTCATTTGTTCTTGAAAAACATTTGATCCTTTCTTTTATCACTGCCACAAGGTAAACAGGCGTATAAAGCCTTTTAGAAGCTAAACACACACACACACACACACACACACACACACACACACACACACAGTCACAGCTGCCTGCTTCTCTATTGAGAGGAGAAAAGGACGGATACATGGAAGAGGGAAGGGGAAGCCGAACGCCATGACAGAAAATACACTTGTCAAGTGCGCGCGCACACACACACACACACACACACACACACACACACACACACACACACACACACAGTGAATGTCTCAGCACTGATGAATGAGGAGGGCACTCGAGCAGGAGAGCCCGGCACAAAGGAGCCGCATTCAGAAACATAAAAGGTTGCTCAAGAGCGACGTTCAAAAACACAAAAAGGTTAACTTGGAGCACAGGAGTGAAACTTCTCTGTACTCTGTGTGTGTGTGTGTGTGTGTGTGTGTGTGTGGTTTTTTTATGCCAGACATCTACATGTGTATACCACAGCAGCTCAAACAAACTGAACAGATCGTCTCTGAATGTGCTCAGACTGATTTTTCCTTTGGGAGGCTGATTTATCTCTGAGGTTTGCCACTAAACCAGCTAATGGACTCAGATTTACTTTGCACTCATTATCAGAGAGGGCAAGGCTGAGCAGTTCATCACTGTGAGGACGCAGCAGGACGAGAGTTTAACAGCAGCCAAAAAAAGTTTGTGAGTTGCTTTGGCTGCAATCCAATCAGCAAACAGCTCAGACTAATGGAGACGTTGGAGTCGGTCACTGATAACAGCTGGAAAATCTTTCAAATTCCAGCTCAGGTCATTGATTGAGAAGCTAATATTCAGTATCCTGAATCATTCTGTCTAGATTAAATCCCTAAAACTCTCAAGAGTAGCACGATTTCTACGTGATTTGAGCACCTTTGGAAAACAAGCCAAACACGGTTTCAAGCCTTAAGTCCTGGAGTGAGCTATACGAAGCCCTGAACAGTCTCACGGTGGCTGAGAAACCTGGATACTGTCATGATCATGTATACAGAGACATGAACAACCAGGTTTTTCATGCTCCATGTTACACCATACTAATGCACTCAGGGCGGCTGAGGCTCAGGAGGTAGAGCGGTCGTCCCCCAATCAGAGCGTCGGTGGTTCAGTCCCTGGCCTCGGCAGTCCACATGCCAAAGGATTCTTGGGCAAGACGCTGAACCTCAAACCTGCCCCCGACGCTGCACCATCAGTGTGTGAGTTCACATATGCGTCGCTTTGGATAAAAGCGTCTGCAAATGACTGATTGTGATTGTAAATGCACTCCTCGCAAACATAACACATTCAAGAATACCAGAACAGAAACAGTTCAGAGCAGCACGACAACATCTTCAGACCTGGTGACAATCGAACACGGCAAAACTTCTAGAACCACAACGGCAAATGAAGCTGAAACAAGCTAGCTTACAGGCTAAAAGCTACACTGTCCAAACATGAAGAACTGAACTGAATCCTCTCTAGAATCCAGTTTTACGACACGCCACATCTCCTGTTGTACAAACTTACACCTACAGTGATGTTCAACAACGATCTGAATCCATGAAAACACTCCTGAACATACCACAGAAGAAGAGCGAAAGCACCAGAGAGAAAATCATGACACAAACACAAATGATAACCACAGTCACGTGTCCGTGACGGCTTCAGTACGTATATTTGACCAGTCTTACCTGTCCCAGGTCCAGGGTGACGTTCACCTCGTTGTACTCGGTGTTGCGGGACAGAGGCGGGCTCTGCCACCATCGCTCCGTCCCGTCGATGGCGTTGGTGATGGGGTGGGCGCGATCGCTGTCGCCCTGGGTGCAGATGTCACAGTACTGACCCTGAGAAGGTAGAAACAGAGATGTTGAAATCTTTAGCTGAGCACATGAGCTGTCGAAAGGCTCTATGACACAAACAGCGTCAATTTGCAGCTGTTTCAACCAGATTTTCACTGCAGATTTAACAGTAACCAATTCAGCATCCAATCAGTCCTTGACTGGCGGAGCGATGTCTGAGATCAGTCCTCCAGCTGTGCATCTGTTGGTCTTTGTGTTACGTTTTGATGTTGGATCTTAGATATTACATCAAATCTCATGGAGGACATAAAAAGGCAGAGACTGCAGAGTGTGAGGAGGAGCTAACCAGCTGCTGGTCTTTGGTTAGACTCTCTCAATTAACCTAAATCTTGATGGAAAAAGGCACTTTATCACATCTTAGACTTTGTTTTCTGCTCTTAGGTACAGATCTACTGTGCAGGCTGTGT
The DNA here is from genome assembly GCF_051107435.1 of Chaetodon auriga. Taxonomy (NCBI): domain Eukaryota; kingdom Metazoa; phylum Chordata; class Actinopteri; order Chaetodontiformes; family Chaetodontidae; genus Chaetodon; species Chaetodon auriga. The sequence goes on from NC_135083.1 coordinate 2,189,018, forward strand.
TTCAGGTTCTTGCTCAGACTCTCAGACAGGATGTTGGTGAATAACACTCTGGTTAATGTGGGATCTGACTCCTCAGTCTTTAAGTTACAGTTCAGCCTTTCTAACCACCCAAAACAGGAGCACAATGTTTAGAGACGCAGCAAACTTCTATGAAAAGAAGAGATTTCTTTCACAACTGTTTGTCCCTGAAGCTACCCGGTCGAGTTTCTTCTGTTCCAGCAGAGGTGACTCCGCTCAGGTTACCGTCACACCGAGGCTCGAGCCTGGATCGCGTTTCTGCTGGTAGCTTTTAATGTGTTTAGTTCATTTCAGTTTCAGGCTGCTTGGTGCTAAATGTGCACAGTTTACAGTCAGCCCTGACAGCCTGGTGCACTCTGAGGAAAAAGGAACAGGGTAGACACTCGTTAGCATTCACACAGCGCTAATCCACTGAGGCTAACAGTGAGGAAACGCAATGACAACATGACATTAACATGACAGTAACAGCAGCCGTGATGCTTCTCGGGATGGATGACATTTTGTCCAGCGTGTCTCTGCCACAGTGAACGGAGAGAAACGGCTGCCTGGAAGCTCGGTGAACATGTTCCACGTCCAGAAACGCTGTGGCATGCTTTAACAATGTGTTCTTAAGCAGAGGTGGACATGTCCACTTAAAGTGGCCCCTCCACCTCTTTTGTTTCTAAAGCCTCTTCATTCTCAGCTAATCCAGGTTGGTTGCCTGAGCGTTTAACCCAATCACTGCCGGCTATGTAAGCGTTAGCATAAACTAAACAAGTGGAGACCTGAACAAAGGGCCCAGTTAGGAGATGTTATCACTGCAGGTCACTGAGGTCAGAGGTCCCCACCCCCTGCTCCTGTCCCCCGTCTTCCTGCCAATCAACCTTTCAGATGAAATTAGTCATTTGTGTAATAATTTAGCAGTTTGCACTCTTGAGTTATTTCAATGACTTCATTTTTATTCCCTCAAATTAACACCATTAACTTCCATCATTCACCGCTTGGACAGAAGTTTCAGTTCTGTTTTAAACCTTCACTGAGATTCGTGCATGTTTCGTCATCCCTGACATGCACTGACAAAGACACACTGCCGCCTAAGACAAGACACTAGCGAGCAGCAAATTAATCTCATGTGTGATGAGGTCAGAGCGTATCATTAAGCAGTTTGAGCGTATGATCTACTAATGTGAGCTAACAGTGAATCAAATATTCCCCCGAGCGACACCTTTTGTAGTGTTTTACTGTGAAAACAGACGTTTGTTTCTCGAAACTCTTGCACGTTCTTCCTTTTTTATTGCTTTTCTCTCTTCTGCGCTCTTCTTTCTCTTTATCTCTGAACTAATTTTCTCCTTCAGAGCTAATTGCTCGGATGTTACCTGTCAAATGTGAGACCACAGCGCAGCTCGCACACCTTGAAAACATTAAAGGCGAGTTTCTCTATTTGAGAGGATTTCCTAAAAAAAGCTGATTTCCTCCCCCTGTGACGTCTTTAAGGACAGGCCGGGGGTTCAGCGTAGTGAGACGTCAGCTTCTGTATTTCTGCCTGGCTGTCAAACTCCTTTCACGCCGTTTCTTTCTCTTTCCGTCGTCTCTCTTGTCACTTCCTTTAAAAGCAAACGTCAACAAAAAGCCCAGCTGGAATGAACATGCAGCACATTGTCCTCTCTCTGTGTCACACGCTCTTTCATTCAATGCTTTCATCCCTCTTCTCCTTCTTTCTTTCCCTCGTCCTTCAGGTGAATAAGGAAACTATGTGTCTCTCTGGGTGAGGAATCCGTGTCCTCGGGGCAGAGCTGAAGTGTTACTCAGTCAACATCTGCAGCTTTGTCTGATGTGTTTCTCTCTTTTAAACTGCTGCTGCTGCTGCTTTACTCACGCCTCCTCCACCTCCTTCTCCATCATATCTGTTCTTTCTCCCTCTCTTTGTACTTCTCTGCATCTCGCTCACTCCTGCTTCCATAATATTGCAGCACTTTTTTCTGAATATGAAAGCTGCATGCACTGGCTCTGATTTTGAGTACATCACCTCCACGGGTGAATCTACTTTACTGATATCTGCTCAGAGCATTTTGAGCTCATGAAGTCCATCGAACAGGCAACAGATATGGCTGTGCTGCCACCTCTGCAGCTGTAAACTACTCTCACTGCGCTGCAGATGAGCCAAAACACCCTCTTCAATTCATGATTTCAATTCAGTGTTAGAAAACAGCAAAAGAAAAAGAAACATCGTAAAAACATACAGCTCTCTATGTTGGTCAGTTCTTCATGCTCTCAATAAAAAGACGTTAAAAAGATGTTGAGAATGTTGTTGTTGATGATGATGATGATGATGATGATGACAATGATGAGTACTAGTACTGCTTAAATCAGAACATAAAAGTACATGTCAATAAGTGACGACCTCTGTGGTTCAGTGGTGAGAAAAAGAAGATCTGGATTAATTAGCGCTTTGAGAAAAAAAGATTCTTTAACTTTTCTCTCTCTCTCTCTCTCTCTCTCTCTCTCTCACACACACACACACACACACACACACACACACACACACACACACACACACACACATTCCAGTCCTCCTCCTGCTGTTTTTAATTAATAAAAACACTCCCACGTCTTGCTGTCAAATCAAAACAGGATTAACCTCAGCACAGAAAACTGTGTGTTTTTGAGTGAGTGTGTGTGTGTGTGTGTGTGTGTGTGTGTGTGTGTGTGTGTGTGTGTGTGTGCGTTTTTCAGGCGGTGCAGTAACTCAACAAGTGGGCCGAGCCACAATAGACCTGCAAAGTGGGCTAAACCTCTTATCCCGAACACATAATGCACCATTCCTTGAGCTAATGACCAGATTTCTTGGGTTCATTTGGAGATTTCCTGAACTAATCACGCACCAACGTCACCACTTCAACTGCACCGCTGCGAGCCGGCGGATCAGAGAGAGACTGGATGCAAACTGATGAGAGAGTTTTGGGCCTAATCCTCAGCGTGGAGGAGCTGAAGTGGGTCAAACGTGGCCCGGGTCACGTCTGCATTTGTGGAGCATGAATTTTAGCTTTTCGGCTTGATTCTCAGTGTTTACAGTCAAACCGTCCAGGATGCCTCCTGTTCGTTCTCCACCTCCGCTCATCAGTCTGTCTTTTTCTAACCAACACGGCTACTTTATCTTTACATCGGACCTGTTGTCTGACAGTAAGAACGAACATCACCAGAGGAAGCAGCACTCAGGTCTCGATAATCTGGCTGTAACAGAGCGGATAAACTCAGCCTGATTGGACGACACGGGTCAGTCACTGTGAGGAATGTGGAGAACAGGTGGGAGAGAGGGCAATAAGCCTGCATGTTACCGCCCAGAGGGTTGCTTTAATGGTTAACCCATGAAACTGCAATAATCCTTTGTGTGTTAACTGGTGATACCTGGAGGCTTAATTGTCAAACACACAATGAGTCCCCTGTTGGTTTTTACAAGCTCATCATCACATCAAACCCTCATCTACGAAGCACACGTAGAGCACGACGTGAAAACCTCATCAGTGGCTGAATTTCTGCCTGTCCTTATATAAGTGGCCTGTTAAAGCGCTGCCAAGTCCTACAAAGGAAGCAGTGCATGAAATAATGACTTGGCAGAACAGTTGGAGATTCACGCACACTGCTGACCCCCTCTGTTCGACTCTATGCTCTAAAAGCAGTGTGGAGGTTGGCATTCGGGTAAGATCTAATGTGACAAAACTGGAAAGAAACTCGAGGTTTGGTGATAGAAAACTTAAAAACGATCAGCGTAGAGAGCGACAGTGATTGTGTGGGACATGCAGAGGAGATACAAATATCAAGTCCTTAAAGTACACTGACATTACCGTATTACAGAAATACTGATCTATCAAATATGCTGCAAATTAAAAAAATAGGATAAGATGACTATAAACTCACTGTAAGTCAAACATTAAAGGAATGCAGCCTGAGTGTTAACTGCTACCACGCAGACATACTTCAGGGAAATCAGTCACTGAGGGCCTTCAGCACCACGTGCACACTTCAAGTCTATAAGAATACCACAGGTATAATCAAACAAGGCAAAAGTGCAATTAAAAAAATCACTAATTGATCATGCAGCGCAAACACGCCCCTGGAGGACTGAAGGAGTATTACAGCTCAGCGGCCCGAACTCTCCGCCAACTCAATTATTTGTAGACAGATGCGTTTTAAGGCCATATTGTAAGCCCATTAAGTGTTATAACGCGGCTGTAGAAGATAATGAACCGCCTTAAAGTCACTGCTGAGCAGCACAGAGCTGTGACTGTGCAGAGAAACCAGGAGGGATACCATGTTAGAAAGTACAACTGGAGATAAAACTAGTTTAACCTCACTATAAGGCAAAATCAAATTACAACTCCATTCAATGAAATCTCACTACTGAGCTACATCAGTCGGAATCAGACTTTTCCAAAGCTCCGTCCTGCTCACCTGGATGGTCTGGCTCGGGTCCCCGGACACCGGGCCTCCGACCAGCTTGCAGTACAGGTCGTGCACGGTCCTGCCGGTGTCCTCCTCCCCGCACGTCGCCGTGGCGGTGATCTTGGTGCCCTCGGCCAGGTTGAAGTAGGGCGGGTGCAGGCTGTATCCGTTCACCCCGACGGTCGGCAGCTCCTGCGCCGACCCGACGCGGCAGCAGGTCAGCAGCAGCGTCCACAGCAGCAGCGCGACCCGCGGCTGGGTGCGCCGAGCCGGGGAGAGCGCAGCACCGAGCGGCGCCGGTCCGCTCGCCATCATCTCCACCTGTTCGCTCGATCCGCTCAGAGAAGAAAAGATGGAGGAGAAAACCAGTTTAAGTACAAAGAGTTACGTTCGGTAGGAGAGAAGCATTAGGGGGGAGAAGAGAGGGAGATGCGTTGCAAAGCGCAGGAGAAAGAGAGGACGGAGTTTGTTGGCAGTCCTGGAGAGCGGTGCGTCGAGGTTTGTGTCCTCTCTCCCTCTCTGTCGCTCCACCAGGCACCTACTCCAACTCAATCCGCAGCCACCCTCCTCTCCCCTCCCCTCCCTCTGCTGGCCCGTCCCCAGTGGTGGAGGAGGGCACAGCTTCTACCAAAGCTGTGTTTGACTGGTGAATTAACCATTCTCTGTTCAGTCGTCACTCATTCATTAATTAATACATCTCAAATGCACAGTTTGGATCCACTGGTTGATTTGATGGAGCCTGTTTCATGTGTTCATTTTCGCTCTCACTGCACCCACCAAGTGGCAAAACAACAAATGGGGAATCGAAGCACAGACACACAGACAAAGAGCATCCAGACAGACACCCAGACAGGTCCACAAACACACACTGAGACCATCCAGAGGACCCGTGGGACACAGGAAAAGACAAAGAAGGTCATCACCGCCAACTGAGACACAAATTGTTTGCTATGACAAATATTTTTGTGATTTTTGCTTGGATGTAAGTATTAATCCTACGCCAGGGAAATTAAATTCTTAGAGCCACAAACAGAAATGCTGCAAGTCACACAGTGACGACACGAACTGTTTTCAGGGGACGGTAAAAGGAGACGAACACGGCCGGGACACGCTTTGTGTTGCCATGGTGTCGGACTCACGACGCACTGAAGTCTGTGTTGGAGAAGGAGCTAAAAAGTGAGGTTTTCTGCTGGGACGACTCTCACTCCGGGTTTCAGCTCTGACCTCTGCTCGTCCGCTCATAGAGGAAAACCTGCATGTGTCAAACCTCCTGCTGCTCACACTAACAGTCTGAGGCTGTTAAAGGTTAGTTTAGGGGGTTGTGTGTGTGTGAATGTGTGTGTTTGTCTGCTTAAACTCCAGGAGGCAGCCTGTCATTCTTCTTCTGCGCTTACAATCTGTCCTCCTCCGTCTGTAATCTCGCCTGTCTCCCTGGGAGCTGTCAGACCGGCCCATGCAGACTTTTGTCCTGCTTCTGCTGCTGCTGCCGTCGGATGAAGTATGTGGCTCGATGCAAGTGTGTGTGAGACAGAGTGAGACAGTGTGTCCACTCAGTATTCCGTCTCAACACACACTCTTTAACAGACACTCGAATGATCCTCTTTCACTCGACTGTCTTCGGTTTGAGCTGCTGTCTGTCGTCCTTCTGAATAACTTGTTCTCTCTCTCTTTCTTTCTCTTTTTCTTCAGTATATCAGCTGATGTGTGAGGACGGCTGCGGATGAGCGGACTCATCAGAGGCAGCTGTTGCTGGTCTCAGTCCATGCTCTTGCTTGGCGTCTTCCTCCAGCAGAGAACGGGCCAAACGTGGAGGACGGATGAAAGGGCGACGAGGCTCCTGGTCACGGCGTCTTCAGGGCAGGGACCTGGAACAAACACAGTGTTGCTCATGTGACAAGTTCAGGCATATTTTCTCAGGCTTTGCTTAATAAACGTATAGAATATGTGGAATACTACGCCGGAAAAAGTACATAACTTGTATTAAGGGCTGTACAGATTGAGTTAAGTAAGTATTTATTTAGCTACCACCAGTGTCCACTACCGGTGTCCCGCCTGGGAACACTGCACCACGTGAACAGGGGGGATCAAACCTGTGATTAGTGGACAACCCACACAACCCTTTCTCTCACTTTGACCATGCCTTCATTTTTTTATCTTGCGTCACCGTCAGGTCAAATTTCCAATTCGTTCCCATCAGCTCGGTGTGTTCACTGCTAATTAGCAAATGCTACCATGCTAACACCCTAAACGCAGATGCTGATCATGGTAAATATTATACCTGGTTAGCATCGGTATGTTAGCATTGTCACTGTGAGTATGTTAGCATGCTGATGTTAGCATTTAGCTAAACTTAGTCTCCCACTAACATGGCTGCTGACTGTTATTCACCTGGGTTAAAACTCAGTAATGACACATTTTCCACTTTATTACTTCCGACACCTGAACTGAACAAAACAAAATGTTAGTTTCTGCAGAATGCAACAAGTTCAGGCACATTTTCTGGAGACTGTTGACTCAAAGACTTCCAAAACATCATCACAAGAGACGTCTGGAATTTCACGATGGTGCATTTTTTTTACAGGATGCATGAAAATGTGTTTGGCTACAAGAGCGTACAGGCTGTGTGAGGAACTATTACTAAAAACCTGAAGTTCAGACCCCCAGAAATCCTCTCAGGTTTCATTTTGGGAGAAAAAATCCCCTAAAAAGCTGCGCACACACACACACACACACACACACACACACACACACACACACACACACACACACACACTCTGCAGAACACCTGAGCAGCTGTGTGTGTGTGTTCTCTTAGACTCTGGAGCACCAACATCTAATCAAACTACAGGCACCACTTCAGAGGATGATGGCAGTTCTCCACCACACACACACACACACACACACACACACACACACACACACACACACACACACACACACACACACACAGATAACAGCTGCTCAGGTGAGTCAAAGTAATATTCTTGGTTAGAAAGGGTGTTTACATCAGAGACGAGTCGTCTGCTGTTGGACCTGCAGAGGAAACACAAAGGTGGCAGGTGAAATGGTCGCCATGTTTGTGTGTTGTGCAGAAAGCTCACACACCTACTTCCTCCACCGTCTGTCAAACACATGCTGAACTCTGACCTGTGGACCGCTGCCTCGCACATGCTCGTGTGCACACTCACACACACACACACAGGCAGGCAGCGGTCAGCGACCTCCTGTAGTTTAAAGGGGTCTCGAGGCAGTGTGTTAATGCTGCAGAGCTTCATTCACTGACACACTAGAACATTCCACAGGCTGTTTGTCGGCTCACAGGTCTCAGCGGAGACACTGTGTGGGCAGCGTGCTCTCATTTAGGGCCGCAACTTGACAACTTTCAAGCAATTTTCATGATTAATTAACTCATGCATTATTAAATTTAGCCTGCAAAATGTCAGACGATTAAAAAAAAATCTGCTCCACATCCAAAACCCCAAAATATTCAGTGTACAGTGATAAAAAACACACATTCACAAATTTGAGTAGCTTGTTGATGGTTAATATTCTGTATTTTCAGCCGTCCTCTGAGAGTACATCACCTCTTAATCGACAAATTTCTCCTCATGGGAAAACTTAAACACAGCAGCAGAAAAGGATCAGATGGAGGAGACGTGATAAAAAACGTTCACGGAGCATGGAGGTTGAACTAGCACAGAGGAAAGTAAAAGCTTCTGTTAAATAAAGCGGGTGGTGGGATGGATAAACGGGTTCGACTGACATTAGCAGAGCTCACCTTGGTTCATACTCGTACTTCAGAAGGCAGGGCGGTGTTAATAAGTGAGCTTTAGAGGCGCTGATAGGTATATTTGTGAACTTTGGAGAGAGCCAGGTTAGCTGTTTCTCCCCCTGCTTTCAGCCTTTACGCTCAGTTAAGCTAATCATCTCCCAGCTGTTGTTCCACATGTAACACACAGACATGAGAGAGAATCAGTTTTCTCAGTACATTTATCGATAAGTGCACTTCCCAACACGTTGAACTCGTCTGTTAATCTAACTCAGCGTACAGAGGTTCGATATTTCTGTGTCCTTCTCAACATTTCAAACAGCTCTGAGCATAAACGCAGCTCAGTCTGGTTTCTGTCCGTTTTGTTTCACACAAAGGTCAAACCGTGAACTTGACCTGCACGTTAATGTGGGCGAGAGTCTCGTCTTCTTTGGCTGCTGGTAAAACCAAGCACATGACGCACATCGCTGACATGATGTCAGGAGTAAAACTGACCCAGCATCATGAGAGCTACACGCTAAAAAGGTGAGAGCGATCCGTCCTGTGTGAGATGAAGAAGGAAGTGTGAGATAATGTATGAGAGTGACTGATCAACAGATGCAGGAGACAGACAGATAGAGGAAGAGGAGCAGAGAGCGAAGAGGAACAGAGTCCTGAAAGGGAAAAAAACCCGGGACAGAGAGAAAAGCCTGAGACGACAGAGACAAATAAGGAGAGAGGGAGAGAGAGGGCTTGTCGTTTCACCTCACTAATCCTCTCCCTCTCTGTGTCTTTCTCCCTCAACTCTATAACTAATCCACTTCCTGGTTACCAAGGAGACCAAAGGAGAAGCGAGGGACAGGCCACTTGTTGTCGTGGCAACTGCTAGCTAACTGCTAACTGCTCCATTAATTGAACCCACTTACCCCCTGCTGGTCCCTGCACACAAACACATGCACACGCACACGCAAGGAAGTAAATGAGACATGTGGCAGCCTCCAAGACACAACCGGCGTCTTCCAGCCAGCACTCAGTGTCCCATAATGCATTGCGAGGTGATTCCTTAACAGGTAGACTCACAGGTTATCGTATGACCACATGATATTTACCAGGTGTTTACGCTCAGGTGGTCGACAGCTGCTAAATGTTTGGTTAACGGCCCACTTAAAGGCCGATACCCAGCGGTGAGAGAAGAATTCAGATTCTCCATTTTTTGGCATCCAATGCTGAGGATGCAGGCTGCAACCAGCTGAACACCCCTCGTCTCCCCCCTCCAGCAGGACAGCAGGACAGTCGCTCTCTGGAGCCCGTATTTAGTGTTTCAGTTCAGGGCTACTGTAGAAACATGGTGGGCTCTGTGGAAGAGCCCCCCTCCCTCTGTAGATATAAAGAGCTCATTCTGAGGCAACGACAACACAAGGAGGCTTAATTTCACCAATGAAAACATACTTACATCATGTTCTGCCAGTAGATCCACCCACATCTTACTCACTGGCCCTTTAAATAAAACACCACACTGTGAAAATACTCTTACTCTTTAGAACTACTTTATATTCCTAATTTAATCCACAGCTATGCATCATATTCCATAAGTTCATCACATGTTTGTAGGGTGGCTGTCCCGTGAGAACCACGTATCTCTAAAAAGACTCAGCAGGTGTCAAAACGCTGGACGGTTTATGAAACTATCAGACGGGTGGAAAGACATCATGCACATACATGTAGGTGGTTGGCCGACACAGCAGCTCGCTGGTTGACGTTGCTTTATGTTTCTGAAGAAGTTCATTCAGAAGAATGAGAGCTAATGTTGGTCGAAGAGGCTCCTGCTGATTGTGAATCTGCATCAGATTCACAATCAGCAGATATTTACAGAAATAAAGGAGTTTTCAAACTGTCCTCGTTGGTGCAGGTGTCAGCTGACAGCAGCTCTGCAGCTCCAAACCTCCTCATCCTTCAGAGGAAACCACACGCTTCTATCTTAATCCATCTGCTCGACCTGCCTTCAGCCAAAACTTCGCTTAATGCTCTTATCATCATATGCTGCTACACACACACACACACACACACACACACACACACACACACACGATTCGAGTCTGCCTCCCTTGCAGCCATAACTTCAGTACATTTAGATTATAACTGTATTGAGTAAATACTGTTTGTCTATTCCCAGCATTCCAAAGATGCTCCGCCTCCCATTCTGAATCAGATACGACTTCGACACACACACACACACACACACACACACACACACACTCAAATGTCACACACGGTGGAGTGGGCGGATATGTTTGAAGTGCTGTGGGCCGGGGAGGGGATGTTTGGGGTTGACAGCGGACTAAAGTGTGTGTGTGTGTGTGTGTGTGGGTGTGTGTGTGTGTGTGTGTGTGTGTGTGTGTGAGGCAGGTACCTACATGCCCTTCTCTTTGTCTCTTTCAACAAGATACTTGAAACCACACACACTCCTGGTGGGCCTTCTCCCGCTCACTCTCCCCCTCTCTCTCTCTCTCTCTCGTTCCTCGTATGAGCTGCTCTTCTTCTTCTTCTTCTTCTTCTTCTTCTTCTTCTTCTTCTCTTCCCGCCCTGTGGAAACGATCACAGGCTGATGTTATTGATCAGACGGTCCGACCGTCCATCCGACACTTCAGAGTACGCGATGTGGTGTCCTGCTGCCTGGAGGACAGCCAAGAGGTTTAATAAGCACATTCATGCTCCTGAGAGCTCCAGTGGCCACATTCATGCCCCTCAGAGGATGAACTTTCACATTCTTAGTCGCTCCATTGAAATGTTCTATATGCTTGGATCCAACACTGGGATACAAATTTGGTTATATTTAAAGCTCAGTAATATTTATAATCCCAAAATCTCTATAACTTTAAAAAGCATTTCAATGTAAGTTTGCTGGACCTCTGATCCTCTGTGCAAAGGTAGCAGCTACTGACTCCTTTCATTACTGATCAGTTATTTACTTTTCCAATTTATTGACTAGTAGTCAAGTCTACAAAATGTCAGAAACTGTGTAAAATGCTGTGCCAAGGCAACTTTAAATTGTTTTGTGTGACCAACAGCTCGAGGTTTCCAGTTAATAGCGATTTAAAATACATGTAAATCATACAATAAGATAAATATCTTTGCCTGCATATAAAAAACATATTCTGATAAAAGTAGTGATATTCTCTTTGATGCAGTCACCAAATGTTACTTTGCTACATGTGTGTAAGTTGTAGAATACTGAGGAGAACACTGTTTTCATGCAGCTGCAGTGGTACAAAGCCACCACAGGTATAAGTTAGGATTCATTTCACTTAAAACTGCAGCCTCCTCCCTCTCCTCCTCTCTCACCAGTGTCTCTTTCACCTCCTTTCCCTTCATGGATCTCGCCTACTTTGAAGTCTGCTGGCGTCTGAGAGAGGACAAAGAGACACAAAGAGACGGGCTGCTTATGAAGACGGACAAAGGGATGAGCGAGAGAGATGGAGAGATAGAGAGCGGAGAGTAAGAGAGGGACGTGACAAAAGACAGGAAGAGAGGAGCAGGTCGAGGACAGGAAATGAGAGGGATGGTGAAACGTGAAAAGTGAGGGACAGACATTCAGAGAGGTGGACAAAAAGAAGGCAGGAAGTGAGGAGAAACTGTAATTTAATATATAAACTGTGGCATTAAATACAACTTTAAAGCTCCAGAAGTCATTCAGAGTGATTTACTGTCAGTGTTTTATGATTTAAATTAGAACTATTAAGTTAGGAGTTCACCTGTTTGCTTAAATGCAGTCTGAGTTTTGTTTTGGCTGACACCTTGTGGCCTTTAAAGGAACTGTAGGTGGAGCTGCTGGCGCCCATACACTGGTTTGCTTCTGCTGCTTCCCACCATGCTGCCTGTGCGGCCACAAAGAGCTGTGAGATGTACAGCGCTGAGGACGGAAGCAGCTGGATCAGTGACATAAACTGTTTAGATGAAAATGAGGCTGAGCTTGAGTCACAGAAACCTGCTCATAGAACACAAAGTGCTGCTCGACATGTGAGCACAAATGCAATAAAAGTCTGTTGATACGGACGTATGCATATGTGAACTCTCTGCTATGGGAACATATCAGCTCCCTGTCCCTTGTCTGAGGGCTGAAACAGTGTTCTTTGTGTGTGTGTGTGTGTGTGTGTGTGTGTGTGTGTGTGTGTGTGTGAGAGAGAGAAAGGTATGCAGGGGGCCAGGTGAGGGGGTTTGGGGGGAGTGTGAGGGGCTTCCATCCCTTCATGTTAAGATCATTGTTTGGCGAGCTGCGACTCGCCGGGCGCTCTTTGCCACAGGCTAAGAATGTTTGTTTCAATGAATGTTTGGCATTTAATTCAGATCCACCGTGTGTGTGTGTGTGTGTGTGTGTGTGTGTGTGTGCGTGCGTCTAAGTGTGTATTATACAAATACTGAAACAGACCAACAATTAAGAAGGCAGATCTTATGAATTTTAGTGACATGAAATGGATCTTTAATTTGAAATTAACTCATTACTTTGACAACATGGCTTCGCTAGGCTTTGAGTTTAATGCTAATAGCATGTTAGCATGTCAACACTAACTCTTTGGATTCATATCTAATTTTCAGCCCTATTAGTGTAAAGAAGGGCTGTGTTTACAAGGCCATGTGTGGCTGCTGACATTGAGTCATTATATATCATTCTTGTGTACTTCAATGTGGTATTTTAGTTGTTTTTGTTAAATAATCTAAGCCTCTTTCTTTGTGAGGGTTTCCACACACACCACCACATTTTCTCACGGCAGACAGGTCTGAGGCTCCTAACAGTTAGTAATTTGTCCATAAAGGGGAAGTGATGCGATTAAAAGCCTGAACAGAAGAGCACAGTCACAAGAGTCTGTCATTTCACCTGAGAAAGAGGGGAGGAGGGAGGGGAGACTGCTGAGAAGGTGAGACCAGGTTACCTATTGGCTGGACAGGGTAAGTCCTTTGAGTGGTTTTCACTGGACACAAATGAGAGGTGAAGCAAGTATTCACATACCTCTGTGCACAGTCCAGCCGAGCCTTCTGGGAAAAAGAATGACAGAGGATGGGAGGTGATGAAGACCATGATGACATGCTGCTTATCTGCTCGGCTGCTCACCTGTAGGGGAAGAAAAAGAGGGAGACTGTGTGGGAACAAAGCAGTAAAGCAGAAGTTGATGACAGCCGTCGGTGGGGTTGTGTGAGGTTAAAGACGCCCCGAGAGCGCTCTCACACACCACTGGACCGTCACCTCCACACTGTGTTTAGCCTAAATGACCACTGTCACCTCCCCATGCCTTCACTTTGCCCTGTTATTCCCACTTTGACCTCTTTCTCATCTGCTCGCTCCTTCTTTGAAAGCCAGATGGTGCAGCAGGTAAAACGCTCTGTACTGAATCCACTTGGAGCAACAACCCAGCATCAGTTTTGTCTCTGAGAAGTTCACCTTCATCATTTATCAATGCCAGAAACGGCTTGAAACAGCCTCAACAAGCCAGATCACAACATTACACACTCTGTTCACTGCATTTAAGGAATATGATCCCATGATGTTGTATACATCAATACAAAGCAGGACATAAAAACACAGAATAAACCACAGAGTGATGAGGAAGAGCGTTAGACTGACCTCATGTGAAGATGAAGCTCCTTCAAGGTGGCAAAGTGTTGAATAACCATGTCCAATAACTTCACAGCGGACTTCAGGTCCAAGAGCCCGACTAATGGATCCATATTGGCTAATTAGCCAACTGTCACCTGTCCACATGTGGCCGAACTTACAAGACAAAATCAGTATTTTATATGACTTTTTGGCTTCTGAATTACTGTTTCTGACGGTCCAGTTTGGATGTAGTCTCTCTGCTGTCACAGGCAGCCATGATTTGTATTGATTCAAATGAAAATTAAAAAGCTAACGTTTCTAAGTCAATGAACACTGGCCGCCTGGGACAAGCAAAGACATCCAAACCTCAATCTGAACACAGATTTGTTGGTTAAAATGTAAAGTGTGTGTAGCAAATGGGCTACAACACACAAAATCACTGCTATGATTACCTTAACTTTCCTTATTTACTCCTAATCAGTGGTCTTCTGTTCTTTTGTCCTTGGTTGTCACCTGCTAACGCTAATGTTAGCTAGCTAGCTAGCTTTACAAACACAAAACGGCTAGCCAATCTACAAAGTTAGCTAGCTAACTCTGAAGTGCTAAATTTAATGTTGCCAACTTTTTATGGTTTCATTGTGGTGAAGTCAGACTGCTGCTGACTTTCTACAACATTCACAGTTTCCCTGCGTTTTTTATGTATGTATTTATTTATGAATGAGCCTCACGCCGAAAACTTACGCTCAACGGAAGGCGTCATACAGCGTCGCACCTGCGCGGAGCAATACCCTCGTTCACCAGACTGTCCGACATTAAGGACACGTTGGATTCGAAGGGGGGCGCTGTTTGACGGATTTCAGAAAAGTTTGAGACTTGTGAAGAGATGACGGCCTGCACGAATTTTAATTACTATGCCAGCCCAGTAGAATATATTAAACATGACTTTAAAATTTCTATTGAATGCCATTTACAAAAAAAAAAATGCACCCTATAGGAGCAAATATCAAGGTATTATGCTTCATTTGTTATTTTACAATACAGGGTTGCACAATGAAATCAAAGTTTCCCCTTCATGCAACATATAAATCATTTATAGAAATATTAAAAATAGAATAAAATGATTTAAAAATAATCATCATTATATACATGACTTCTAATTTTAAGGCATCGCTGCCAGTCAATAAGTGATTGAATCATCAAAGAGGGCATCAGATGTATAAGTTTCCATTTCAGGTTTTTCAAATTACAGCTCTAAAAAATAACACCTTTATGACCCAGAGCTGGATTCCCTCTATGAAACAGGGTTTTCTGATTTTGAAGTTCATTTCTTGTCAAATGCTGCCCCCTGCTGGAGGAAGTGAGAGTGCAGTCCTGCTTCAAGTGGTCTGTAATGGTTTATATACCGACCTAAGAGGAAATATTATTTCACTCGATGATCAGTAAGTTGTCAGTCTGTTTATTCTGACTGCTTTTGTGTGATTCCTCCAAAATGAATTAACTAACTCCCATGATGTTCACTGAGCTGGTTACTGAGATGTCCTATTTGGCAACCAACAACAAGAACGATGACACTGCACCTTTTATCATCTGCTTCTGCGAGGCTGCATTCAGCACCCCACTGGTTGGCGGTCTGTACAAACGTTGTTAAAATGCTTCAGATCTAGTCCTCATGAGTCAAAACTTGGCTTCTGACACAGTTCCCTCGCCTTTGTCATGGTCAAACTGCTTCCTGCCAATGAACAGCAGACATCACCCACAGTATGTGGGAGCTAACAATCAAAAATCACTGCATCAGCATTTTCAGACTCTGGACCTCATCTGGACCACCAAACATTCGACGTATTGAAATGAATTTCTCTCATCTGATACATCTTGTTAGCGTTTCCCACTCTGTTGTTTATCCATTTATCTTCAGCTGCACTTGATTGTACATTTTAGTGCCTTTGTACTAGCATGCACGCAGTTTGACTTTCACAGTGTTCAGCTGGTATCGACGGCGAACACGGCTGATTAAAGATTATTTTTGACCGGACAAAAACTAGATTTAAGATAATAACCATGAACTTGCCTTTTGTTGTGTGTGACAAGTGAAATGTCGACTACATGTCGTCCGTTTAACTTCTCAGCTGGACATTTCAACTTAACAAAAAAAAAAAAAAAAACTGACCGACAGCCATCGTTTCAATGTGAGTCAGGGAAGAAGAGTCCACTGCTTCCACGAGCCAGAACATGACAAGCTGATTTTTAAGTCTCTTCCATGAACTGAAATGTGAGGAGACGACTGACTGACTGACTGACTGGTTTACACCTTTCATTAGTTATTGAGAAATCACAACAATGGTGAACAAAGTGGGGGTTTTTTTCCATTTTATTTTACAAAGTCTCCACTGATCCAGCGTCACACTCAGAAGTTCCTGCAAAACAAGAAGAAAACAGTCGTTAGCTTCCAAACTCAAACTGATAAAAATCCTCCCCGAGAAATGACGACACACTTTTCTTACTTCCATTATTTTGAAAATCTCTGCAGCCACATTGATAATCTCATTATCACTGATTTCTAATGTGAAACCCAGTTTATGTTCAGGCATTTAGCTGCTTCAGTTTCAGACCGCTGGCTCGCTGTCATGGCCGACTGTTCTATTCAAGTGTCCCAGCGTTAAAGTGCTTTTCCAACCATCACAAAAACATCAGACATTTCAGCAACAAGTTTTAGCTTGGTCACATTTAACATTTATGACACATGACGAGACGTATAACTATGCATCATTACACTCCGACATCACAGAAAAGGCTGCAAAACGCTGTGCTCAGGTCCATAAAAACAAGCACAAAAGCTACAGTTGTGACTATTTGTTGCTCAGTCTTATTCCTGCATGCTTCTAAATAATTTTCATGTCTACAACAATAAACTGGTCATTCTGCAGGAGTAATGATATTCGAGAACAAGTTCTTACTTTGCAACAACGCCGTCATTCTTGGCCAGCCTCAGGATTGAGTCGTCAGACTCACCCTGCAGGAGGAAAGAAAAGAGTTCAGACCAAAGATTTCAGCGTTTAGACCATTATCTGACTATCTGAGACTACAGAGTGTTAAGCCACCAGCACACTCCGGTCATGCCATTTCCACCTTTTGATTTTGCAAAGTGGAATCTCAAGTTTGTCCTGACACATTCAAAAACATTCAAAAAGTTTTAGTAGATGGATGACAGAAGCTGCACATCCGCAAAAACAATTCTGTACGACAAACTACTTCCAAAAAAAAAAAAAAGGAAAGAAAGAAAATGAAATACAATTCAGGTTTCGTTTATCATCCACTTTCAATTGGATGGTCTTAGAAAAAAAAGTGCTAGAAAAGCACCTGCAGACAAAAAACAGGAGTAGCACATTTGTCACTCTGATCATTTAATGTGAACAAAAACAAATCAGAAACCTGCCTGAAAATGTTTAATCTATACGTTTGGTCTAACACACACACACACACACACACACACAGGGCAGACAGCTAAAGGCTTTATATCATGACTTTAAACACCAGACTTCACTGTGAGCCTGCAGGTGTGAATAATGCTCTGAAACAAGCCTCATCATGATGACAACCAAACTGTTGGCTCTACTGTGTTTGTGTGACAGCAGGCAAAATACAATGAACCAGAAATTCAGCCGAGGCTTACCATTCTGCGGATGGCGCCGCAGATAGCGTAGGTCTTGAACTGACCGTTGAAGCGACCAGTCACCTTGTCCACCTGAGGAGGACAGAGCACACTGGATAAGAACTTTTTAAATCCAAAACAAGCGGTGCACGAGGGAACTTTTATAAAGTGAAGTGACATACACACAGATACACACACCCAAAAATCCAAAACACAGCAACACCTCAAGTACAAACACTGTAATCATTTGTTATAAAACCAGCAACACTGATCAGCGCTGCCCTCCGACAAAATGCAAACTGTCAGAATGAGATTACTGATTTTATTCATTCATGAGTGCTTCAGTTAAAATATTCCAGTTACGTTCCTGTTTCCATTCTGTGGAGACTCAAAATGTCCGGCTTCACATTATGTGACAGTATCCACCCCCGCTCTCATGGTGCTGTTGTGGTTCACTCTTTTGTCCAACTCCATTAAATTTTACAACCAACACTGAGCCGACTGTTCGCTTCATAACTGCACACAAAGTAAACTCAGACAGTAACATTTGTTATCAAGCTCGTGGGCTGCCTTACAAGTTACACGCTGTGATAAAAACTGACAAAATGCATCTACGCAGACCCTGATTTTCAGCCTTGAGCACCTTTGGAGCTTCAGCCATCGCTGCCTTTTTGACACGAGTCAGCTTTGAGAATTACAGGTCGCCTAAGACATTTTAATTAGCTAAATGCAGATTAAGGATTTTATGTTTTGGCATTCTTTAGACCAAAGACACACATTTAACAGCAGCAGATATAAACCCACCTTTCCAAAGTACAAGTTTCAGATAAAATAAAAAGACTTGTGTTCACCCAACGAGACACATCAAAGTTCATTTTATGATTTTTTTTTTTTTTTTTTACATCTGTTTGCATGAAAATAAGCTTTCACGTTTGGCTAATTAACAAAACAAGTATAAAACTATCTTATACTCAGTGAGCTAAGATAACAAAGTCGTGGTACTGATTCCATGTCTTTGGTATTTCAATCAGTGTTATTACAGTTATCCAGTACTGACCATCACCATATAAGCATGATATAACCATATCACCATTTAAGACTGAAATGTCTGAGTTTACCTCAGCAATGTTGATCTGGATGGAGGCATGGTCCTTGGCTCCAATGATTCTGTTGCTAGCAGAGCTGTAAACACACACAAAACAGTTTAATTCAGAGTTTTTGTAAGTTATGTCACCATCATTCACACTGATCTACTTTAATCTGAATAACAAAACCTGCAACTGAGCCTCGAGGAAAACCCAAAACAACAATTTCAGTTAGTTCGTATATTTTTCACAGGCTAGTCCCCAAATATCTTCACATTAGCCTCCAGTCGCCCCAGTATAATACAAGTCACTCACCATTTACGTGGGACGTAAAGGTCCACAAATTCACCGGCGTCGTTCTGCATGTTTGATGGGTGTTCAGGTGGTCGCCTACAAATCTGGAAGGAAGAAATTTTTACCATTAACAAACATCAGAAAAGCATTTCTCTCGCGCTAACCAGCTACGGCAACTCTGCTAACTGTGCAGCAGCCATCAGACAGAAAATAAACCAACATGTTTTGACAGTGTTCGCAAAATACCATAGAAAATACATAAAAGAATGAAGATTTCTTCATTGGGAGTCTACACGCAAACCAGCACTTACAGGACAGTTAGCCTGTTAGCTTATCAGCTAGCATGCGGAGCGCACATCACGGCCGCATGTGGCTGCTCACACACTCGACAAGCGTCCGATATTTACACACAACTTTTGCTAAACACCGCCCAAAACATTATCTACAATTACATCGTCACATTAACTTTGACAAATCTGACAGAAATCACGGCTATGTAGGGAGAGACGACGACTTTTAGACATTTTTAAGACGAGAGCTCGGCAGTCACTCACCGTATACGACTAATGGCCGACAGGAAAGGAAGAGCCGCCGACCCGGAAGTAAAAATATCTCCCTGAATATATTTGCCGCCACCTGCTGGATTCTGTGAATACAACCAGAATGATGGACTGCAGTGTTTCGGTTTAACTCCACAGTTCCACTGAAGTTCGGTAGATGAAATATCATTTAAAAGCCTCACAGAATATGCTTCACACAGGTGCACGTACTGAACGTTTACTTAAGGATTTTCATTTCCATTCTGTGGTTGTTCTCCAGCACGTCAGAGGGAAAACTTTAAGACATTTATTTGATACCTGTAGACCTACAGTCACCAATACTTGAAGATGTGTACAAAAAGTACAAACGTAGGTAAAATTAACAAGCAAATCGCTGCTCATATGATAATGCATCAATAATAATGAGCCATTAATGTACTATTATAACACTGACATGTAAAACTTTGAATCCAAGACTTTTGTATTTGCATTTGCATGTTTATATGACTATAATTTTTTATAGTAGTAGAGGCTATTGATAGAATTATGCTGGTCTGAAGCCACCAGAGCCTCAGTGAGGCCCAACAGACGAGTGCTGATGAGGCCTGGCTTGAAGTCCGCGTTGCAGTTCATCCAAAAGGTTCTGGATGTTGCTGAGATCTGGGCTCTGTGCAGGCCAGGCGAGTTCCTCCACACCAAAGTGGGAATGTTGAAACAGGACTTGACCTTCACCAAATTGTTGGGGGCCCGAGCCCACACCATGAAAAACAGCCCCAAAAGACAAAAGTACGTGGACGGGGTGACCAGGTGCTTTTGTTCATATAGTATATATGTAAAGTACAAATAGTCCAAACATATTGGTTGAATTTAATAGTTTATTAAGGGTTTGGTAAAGGAGAAATTTATGATGTACATAATGCAAAACAAACAGATTTCACATTTGTATTGAACACAAATAAACTATATGTTGTTGTTATTGCAAATTATATAATATATGCAACGAAGGTGTGGCATACACACGCTGAATATCACGTCCGACAAAGGATGTGTAGTTTTTTTTCCACAAGAAAACCAGATTCTTCACGAAACCACGTCATTCTGAAATTAACTGCCAAAAATTCAGCAACTTATGAAATCACATGTAAAAATACATGTTACAGAGTTAATTCATGTCACTGACACACATACAACTGCAGCTGTGACTATTATATTTAGCCTCTCATAAAGGATGGAGTTATACATAAATATATAGAAAAAATACATATAGATAAATTTATCTCTTTATAGAGAAAAAACTAAGATGCTGAAAAATGCGAGTCCTATTTAAAACCAATTTTCTTTCCTACTTCTGCTGCTGCAACATAACTGCTCCTACATGAAGCACGATGACTGGTCCTGGAGGCCGGCGGTCATTGTTGTTGTTCCCTGACACACGTGCAACCAACGGCCAGCTTGTAGGGACACTTGCACCAGACAGAAGGATTGCTGTGGCGCATCACCCTGTAGACTGAGATGCTGAGGTAGATGGGCTTGGCGACCATGTGCTCCACAGTGCAGTCCTTGCACACAGCATGCATGATGAACTGCGGCTCCCGGCCTTCTTCAGAATCAGGCCTGAACAAATGGAAAATAAAATGTCCGTGAATGAATGGAGACATGGAAGCAGAGCAAAACAAAGGTGGAGGTGGTGAATTAAGCAATACTCTTAAAATAAAATAAATGTCTTTTCACCTCAACTTCCAGCAGTTTGGAACAACTATGAACACTTTTGATTTCTTGAACTTGTTCTATTCAATCATAACTTGAGCCTTAGTCCTGCTAAAAGGTTAAATCACTGATTGTAGCTTTAGCTAAGAGAAGCTTGGGGTTCCTCTCCTCTCTCCTGGGAGAAAACTCACTGTAGGCTCCAGGGTGCCACTGAGGAGTTGTGGAGGTCCAACGTGTGTTTGAAGTGCTGCTGGTGACACTTTTCAGCAAATTCACAGTCATCAGGACAGACGGGGTTGCTGCACACTGTCCCCATCACGCCAAGGAAAACCTGGAAGCACAGATATATGTAGAAATATTAGAGTCGCATTATCAACGTCTGTGATTCGCTTTCACCAAAAGAGCCAAATCATAACATTTTGAGATCAGGCTCCTTGATAGCATCTTCTGAATAAAATAGCTTTTACAGTTCTGTGTGTTGGTGAGTTTTGCAGTCAAAATGATTCCTGGAAAGTCGTTTTTTCAGGTTTACCAGTCCTCGACAAAGCTATTCTCAGTCCTTGCATGCTATAGTTTTTAGGTGTCCTGTTGGGCCAAATCACTGCTCCCTCTGTCCTCTCTTTGGAGGCAGAAAGCATCCCGTCTAATGTTACTGCGCTGCCTGCATTCGCAGATAGAAATGAATATCTTGATGACGCATTGAGTTCATTTTGATTTCTCACCCAGGTGTTTCAGCCTCCTAAAGTATGAAAAGATGGCCTGTAGTCTAATATTACTTTCATTATTTACTCACCAGGAGAGTAGTGAAGTTCATGCTGAGGCTGACACGCAGAAACAAGTGCCTTGAAAGCTGAGGAAACAGGATCTGTCCTTCTTCTTATCTTCCCTGAGCTCAGTCTGTCTGCCAATCTCTGTCAGAGAGCTGTAGGTGTCTACCTGCCTCAGTGCACCTTTGCTGTTTTTATACTCCGTCACAGCAGTGACTAAAGGTACATTTGCATGGGGGGGGGGGGGGGGGGGGAATCAATGGAGGCGGACATCATGAGCCACAGCCAACAGCATATTATCATCTCGGTCTGATATTCCCTCACGAGTCCTTAACGGTGTGTGTGTGTACGTGTGTGTGTGTGTACGTGTGTGCGTTTTATCTGTTTCATCACTCTGTTTTGGCTGCATTTAGTGTGAACCTTCAGGGTGTCTGCAATACATCAAAAAAAAAAACCAAAAACCCATCAAATTATTGCTGTCAATGAGAGATTCAAAGTCATTAAAACGTCCTCAGTATGAATGTTTGAGCTCTGACTTATTCACGTTATTTTCTGTCTTTATTTGTTTTAAACACTTTGTACTGTGGTTAAGAAAAGAGCTGTTTGAATAATGTTTATTATATTATTACTTTCACAATAAATTCGTTTTTGTCAGCAGAGATTTATGTTTTTAGTTACAACCCAAACCTGAAATAACCTCAGTGCAGGAGCCAACACACTGACTGTTATAATGGTAATAATAAACTTTATTGGTATTGCACCTTTCATACAGGAATTGCAACTCAAACTAATTAAGTTCATAATAGCCGAATTCATTTTCCTCCTGGTAAGTTATCGAGCTGAAATTTTCTATTAAAGATCCCCTTCAGACGTGCTTTAAGATGTCATTAGGACACTGTGCTTTGACTCATGTTGCATTTTTTCCATAAAAATGTTCTATTATCTTATTACATCCTTAAAATTACATCTACTCATCCCTCATCAAAACATCCTCAACCTAAGACTCCTGAAAAGTCCATTTTAAGTTTCCGATCCCACTTGTGTAGAGTGAACACTGGGCCAGGCTTCCAAAGCACTGGTGATGTCCCAGATCGTGCTCATCTGTCAGACTGGATTTTCACCAAACAGTGCCAAACTGTACACACATCATTCTGCACAGCGAAACTCAAACATTCAACTGAAGGAACCAGGAGAAAAACTTGTTTTTGAATGGACGGAGTCTTTAAATCGTTCGATTTATGTAGTCTTTGATTCATTTTTAGATGCCTTCATTTTTTGAACTCACTGTTGTCTGACATTGTATGAGTGTGGCATCACATAACCAGACAAAAAGACTAAACAAAATGCATGTGCAGTAGAAAACTTTGTCATCTGTCTGCATCTGTTTTTCCTGCTTCCATACAAAAAGAACCCACAACAACCGCAGGGAAAACTCAGAGGCATTTCTCCTGAAGGCGTGGTCGGGGATCCCACGGCTTCCACCGTGACACTGAGCCACCACTTCCTCTGAATTCATCTGGGGGAAGCCTACACAGACGCTCACGCAGCAGGCTTTCCCTCCACTGTCAACAGGCGTGTGGCGACCGGTCTGCCGCCTACACTGTCTCATGCACAAACCTGTTTTGTCTTCAGCTAACTTGCTTTCAGTGAACTCAGGAAATTGAAACCTACTAAATAAGTTTTAAAATATATCAATGGTAAAGCTTTCAGAGTTTGGACATTAAGCAAATGTAGAATTTAGAGCCTGATAGTTTTGAGGCGTAAGTCTCCAGATTTGAGGAAACAGGTGGGCTGTGGTCGAAGCTGTCCGCTCTTAGTTTTGGCATTTTATATTCAACACGTTAACCTCAAGTGAGAGCTTCATCTGAAATGACACCAAGTTCCTAAACAGCTGATATAAATCTCCCTCTGGAAACCTTCATTAAAGAAAACTTCTGAGTGAATACAAACAGTTAACATGCATCCCACAATGTCGCCAATTCAACTCCATTCAACTGATGTTTGCTGTCTGACTCCAAGCTGTTGAATTGTCCAATAGTCCTGTTTCAGTCTCCACCAACTCCTGAGAGAAATATCTGAGATGTGAATTTGCTTCACTAAGCTGCTGACGGTGCTGTTTGGCGTTGGGAAGGTAGTGTGTGGCGGGTTTATCCGGGCCGGTGAGTCTGAAGCGGTCAGTAAATGTGCTGCAAAACCAAAACGAGATGTTAAAAGAGGCTAAAAGGTGGCTGGTCCAGCATTGCACATTGGCTCAGCAAGAAGAAGAAGAGAAGAAGAAGAATCGGGGGGAGACGTTCCCCTTTATTCGTCACACACATGCACACTGCACTGCACACGAGGTGAAATTTATCCTCCGCTTTTAACCCATCCTGGTCGTCCCTCCTCCGCGGCAGACCAGGAGCGGTGGGCAGCCAGACCGGCGCCCGGGGACCCATCTCGTCATCACCATTGGTCAGGTGGTGATCTTCATGCATGTTTTTAGTGGGGGTATATTTTATGGAGGATACCCCAGGTGAACACGGGGAGAACATACAAACTCCACACAGAAAGGCCTTTTTCCTCAAGCAGCAGGCAGGTCAGTTCACATCCTGCAGGCTTTGGCTGTTGAACACAGCTGTATTACTGCCGTCACTCACAGCTATGCATGTGTGTTTCTGTTGTGTACGAACTGAATTCATCCAAGAACTGCAGTTAGTCCTCCTAGAAGAGCTCTTCTGCTTCATATTAACGTCATGAGGAAATGTTGGTACTGACCGCATGTTTACCAGCAACATATTCCATGTGTTTTCTGCCAAAACAAGAAATCTTGGAACACACTGTCCCCTCAAAATGACTTCAGCCAGTACTCATTCGTTCATTGAAGCCTGAAATTGACGGAAAGTTTGTATGATGGTCAAATGAATCACTGAAACTGTGGCATAAGGCTTGAATTAATCACCGTGGTCAGAGCCGTTGATTCTCAAGCTTTTTTCTTTGTTTTCTTTATTATTCATTTGAATATAGCACTGGTTGTGGCGTCCCCTCAGAAGCTGAAAAAAGTTCACGCATGGTGCCACAATGTTTATCAATCGTTATTGATGACAGAAGGAACTGAGAGCGGGAAGCTGGATTTTGGTGAAATAAAGGTTAATCCAGCTTTTTTCACTTCATGTCCTCCTGTAATGGCTCTATGCTCCCCCAGGAGGGTCTCTTTAATTAATTCAGTTAATATTTTTGATTAATATTGTTCTTCTACAACCATTTGACTGGGATTTTGGTGATAGTAAATTGGCCTTTACTGCCTCTGAAACTGGTCTTGCATCACACGTCCCTCGTGGTGAGAGTTCTGGCTGCTTGTGGTTTCTATAAAATGAGCTGCTGTTGCCTCAGAGAATGAGTTGAACCAGTTTCACGATCAATTGCGTAACATTAATGATGGAGAAAATGTTTTTCCCCTTCCTTTCTGTTTCAGAGACACACCTGAGACGCAGCCCACAGTGCCATAATTTTCATGCAGATAAAATAAACAAGATATAACAGGATAAATTAGGCTAGCTGTTCCCCCTGTTTCCAGTCTTTGTGCTAAGCTAAGCTAGCTTAATGGACACACACAGGGGTGGTACCAATCTTCTCATTTAAGTCTCCACCAGAAACCAATTAAGCAAAATGTTGAACTTTTGCTGTGGGGTGAGGAAATGATGGCAAATAAAACATGGCTCCGGTATGGTTAAGGTTCTGCAACACAAACATGTTTTTAATGTTGGCAAAAGGTTATCTGGTTAATAAAAGCAGCAGGTCTGCGACAGGACGTGAAATCCTGTATCCTGCATGAGAGTCAGACACACTGTCCGCCTCACTAGAAGACACTGCTTCCTGTGTTGGCGTACAACATTTGCATTGGATGTAAATTGTGAGGTGCAGAACTGTCCACTATGGATGCAATTCCTCGGGTTGCTTCCCTGTGGGACATCTGTGCTTTTACACACCGGTAACCAGGTCAGCTAACAGCAACTCGATTGGCAATGAATCAACAGCACGTTACGTTTCCAAAGGCCACTGCCCGAGGGGGTGAAACCCTGATCAGAACACACGAGTATGGAGGCGAAAAACAAGCTTTCTTTCGTCTTTTTGTGGGCTATTGATTGTGGAGGTGGATTCATTTCCATACTTTCGTATTGCGGGGGACGCAGAGGCTCTGAAGTGCTAATTTGGAACTTGGCACTGAAAGTTGATGAAGTTACTCCCTCTGACGATGAGTCAGTCCTTTCTCCTGCTATCCTCACTTCCCACCTGGCCTGGCTCCAACAACAAGTCTTGGCATTTAGCTCAGAGAGCGCTGCGCTGACAGACCGCGTACAGCACAAAGAGGATATTTCCAGATTGAAAAATAAAGAGATACACTGGAAGCAGGTGTGGGCAGCTGTCATGAGTTTACTGGGATTAAACCACACGCTGGCATTTCGCCAAGGTGATGTGTTTTTGTTCTTGTTTCACAACATTTTTTATAGATAACATATTTGGGAATTCCTGGGGAAGACCATGGATGCGTTGTCGCTTTGCATTATTAAAAGCAGAGAGGGAGAGTAAAACAGCACAGCATGTTCCTCCTGCTGTTGCTATTGTGTTGCTGGGGGTCTTTATCCATCCTGAGTGGTATTTCTAATTTTAAAGAATGTAGACGGGGAATCCCCCCCCCACACCCACACACATGGAAAGCAGTCCCACACTTTATTACTGTTTGGTGTTTGAGTCACAGGATGCATGCGGATCTGAACTTCCTCTACGAAAGTCGCTGATAAAAATAAAATCATTTAGATAAAAATTCAAAAATGAATAAAAGCTCCCAGCCTACAGCAGTCGCTCGGTTCAAGTGTCGTCTAGGATCTGTAGATCCAGGCAGCAGCACATGACTCATCGCATGTTTTCATGCATGAGAATGAACCCAAACACATTACGGTCTTCACTGACTGTCACTGACTGTCATCTGTTATCACTGCCTCAGCTCCAGAGGAAGAGCTGCTGAGGTCAGATGTTCACAGACAGGAGCCGTTTATGGTTTTAAGAAGTCTTTGTATGGGTACTAATGGGCTATTACTGCATTATTTATGTTTAACATTTTGCTAATATCCACTACGTTCGTGCAAAAATACTTTTTTTTTACTGTGCTTATATAATGATTTCTACTGTGTTATACATTCTCTTTTGTTAAGTACAAAACACTATATTTTGCAATTCAGGAAACTGAGCCATCCCTCTGAAGCAACTTTATTTTCATACACTTTTTTTTTGTATATATTGCACATATATATATATATATACATAGTATATACACTCACTGGCCACTTTATTAGGTACACCTTGCAAGTACCGGGTTGCATACTTTCAACAAGGTGCTGGAAGCATTCCTCAGAGATTTTGGTCCATTTTGACATGATAGCATCACGCATGCCATCCATGATGCAAATCTCCTGTTTCACCACATCCCAAAGGTGCTCTACTGGATTGAGATATGGTGACTGTGGAGGCCGTTGGAGTACAGTGAACTCATTGTCATGTTCAAGAAACCAGTTTGAGATGACTTGAGCTTTGTGACATGGTGCATTTTCCTGCTGGAAGTAGACATGAGAAGATGGGCACACTGGGGTCATAAAGGGGTGGACATGGTCAGCAACGACACTCAGGCAGGCTGTGGCATTTAAACGATGCTCAATTAGTATGAAGGGGCCCAAAGCGTGCCAAGAAAATATCTCCCACACCATTACACCATCACCCCCTGCCTGAACCGTTGACACAAGGCTCAGATTTCCTGCACCACCAGGAGAGCAAAAGTGTGTTACCAGGGACAGTAGGCACATGTGGCAGGACACCCAGGCCTTAACAGGCTGCAAGACCACACCAGAGCCCAACGACAGGGACACCGACCTCCCTAACACACTTAACGACTTCTAAGCGTGAAACTGTAAATGACACGGCAGTGAGTAAGATCCCCCTGGGCACGTGTGCGGGGACAGTGCTAACCAGGTGGAAGATGTCCTCACGGGTATTCGTAACATCTCCCCGAGCCAGGCTGTCGTTCGTGGAAAGCTTCAAAAAGACATCCTTCATCCTGGTGCCAAGGATTGTTGTTGTGGCCAAAGTTGTGACGCGTCTCAGTGACTACCGCCCTGTGGCACTGGCTCATGAGACACATCAAACCCACTGTCTCGACCTCACCGAACCCTCTCCAGTGTACATACTGCCCCCAGCTGTGGACACCATCTCCTACCCCCTGCACTCAGCCCTATCCCACGTGGACGCTTATGGGCACTTATACCATCACATTATTAAGTTTAGACACATGACAGCGGTGGACCTCATCAGCAACAATGATGATACAGCATGCAGAGAGGAAGTGGAGCAACTGGTGAACTGGTGCAATGACAACGAGCTATCTTTTAATGGAAAGTAAAATCTTGATTTGCGATGTGCATACAGAGCCTCACCCACAGTAAAGGACCTCTCCACCATCAGGCAGATGGCTTGACAGCATCAGGACCAGCTCAGCGAGGTTCTGCAGCAGCTTCTTCACAACATGGGCACCTCCACACCCCACCCCTACTCCACAAACTGCCCCCTCCCCTCCCAACATCATATGTACTATGTACTTATTGGCTATATCTTGACTTAACTGTTGACCATGTTTAGAAAGGTAGAGATATGGGCATAAAAACGCATTTCTATTGTATTTAAGCACAGTATTATGATTTACAGTATTAATTTATATTTCTGTCCTGTTTCATTGTACACTCTGTTCTATTCTTATGTCACGTACATCACTTTGAAGTGCCCTGCAGCTGAAACTTGAACATGAATAAACTTGCTTTGCTTGTTTAGCTCTCATCGTGGTATGCTTTGTAAATCTGTGAGTAGTTCAACTTTCCTGCCTCAGGCGCTTGAGGTCATTATATGTGTGGATTTAAATGGAATGGCCAAATAAAAATATGCAATTTCGTCATTTTGAAAGTCTTACAGTATGTTAAAGGAGCAGATGTGTCATCGCTGTCAGATTGTGAAACCTGAGCTGAAACCTGCCATGCATGGCCTTGAGGATGGTGCAACCAAACAGTTTCAGTAGACCTGGCGGGGATAAATGCTTGTGCTGAAACAAATATTTACTCTCAATACAAAATATCAACAACTGGCACTTAAATCTCCACCACAGGTGTCGGTTTAAACTTAAAGGACCACGTTGAACTTGCCATAGCTTCTTGGATTTTAGTTTCCCACCTCTATGAAAACTCATTTTCAGAGACTTGCTCGAGACACAGTGAAATAATTACTGATTTAAAAGATGAACTTCATTTCAACCATAACAGCAATAAGTAGAATTTGTATTTTTTTCAAATCCTCGCTGTCAGCACCAGACATCATGCAGGAAAACATGCAGGATACCTTAAAACCTCAACTTCAGCCAAAAGACAAAATTAAACAAAGCCAGACTACAAGCGGGCTGTGGATCCGGCTCTACTTCAACCCTGTGGTGCATTTAGCACGCAGCATGCTAACACTGACAGGGATGCTAACATGGGGATGTTTAGATGCTAAACTGCATTTCGTTGATGATGACAATAAAGTTGAATCTAATCTAGTCTAATCTAATGCTAATGTTTGGTAATTAGCTGACGGGCAGATTACATTTTGACCCTGTGGTGGGGAAAGATGAGAAGTCCGGGGATGACCAGACCAACCTGAAAAAAACCTGAAAAAAAAAAATAAAACCATGATGTCAGATTGAAACAATGATTGAATAATGACGATGGGGCTATCCAAAACGCCTGATTTGATTGCGTGCGACGTTTCAGTGGTGACATAAGGCTTCAGCCTGCCTCAGCCTGCTTTGAGGGGTTTCACTCGACCCAACCAGAATAAACATTTTTGAGGGACACGCCATATTAGAATCTCCCTCTGGAATTGTAAAGCCATTGAAAACTGTTTAACTGACCGACCACAAGTCCCTCATCGCACACGGCGTCCTCCAAAGATGTCTGGCTCTGAGGTCAAAGGGTGAGACGAGACATCGAGCATTACCTCACTGGTCCAAGCTGCTACACGCTTCACTTCTGCTGACTCACCGGCTAAAAAGCTGTAGTGGTTGAGGTGGTGTTTGGCTGGGGTTGCTGTGTGTGTGTTTGGACTGCTATCTTTGTGAGGCCCAATTTCAGTTTTTAACCACCGTAGTGAGGACAGTTCCGCATAATACTTTATATCAATGTTTAATGTTATTAAAGGTCCCATATTATGAAAAACTCACTTTTTCTGGGATTTGGGGTGTTATTTTGGGTCTCTGGTGCTGCCGCACGCATACAAAGTGTGAAATAAAACCCTCCGTGCTGTTTTGAGTGAGATACGGATCTCTGAAAGCACCCTGCCTGCAGCTCCCAAACAAGCAAGTACCCCAGTATAATCAGGCATTTAAAGCCAAACACTGAGTGCAGGAGGGTCAGTTCAGCAGCTCGAGGCAGAAAAAGACCAGAGGACACAGGTGGAGGCAGAGAAGTGAGAGTTCAGTCCAGCTGAGAGCCGGCAGAGAAACCCACACAGGATTCACTTCAGGGTGAGACCCAGGAGCTGCAGCAAACCCACCAGGGTGAACATCAACACAATGCGGCTGGTCGGTGCGGTCAGATCGGCTGAAGGCAGCGAATGGAGACGACAACAGGAAAGACGTCAGGTTGTAACAATTTTAATTTCCTGTCATGAACTTGATCGAGCACAAGAAAAGCCTTTCACAACACAAGGAGAGACAGAGAAAGAGCATAATATTACAGAGATGATAGATGGCATCTGTTTTCGCCTTCGTGTCACAGAAGGAGGAACAACAGAAAAAAAAAAAAAAGCAAGAATAAAAACTTGGTTCAATTTGTTGTTTCCATAGAGATAAAGCTACAAAAAACTACTGATGCCCAAATCCCCTCGAGAACATATAGAATTATAACACAGAACCACTACAATACTCTATCTCCCCCCTCCCATTTACCCCCACCCTCTAAGTTACTCCTGAAGCCGAGGCTGGTACGACCACGGATGGACAAATATCGAGTACTGTACACAGACACGAGTCATCACGGCTCCACTGAAACCAGAACTTTCTCAGGAGAGAATCCGCCATCGCACATCTACAGCCCCGATCGGCTTGGCCTTCATCGGGGAGCCCGGTCTTTAATTCCACTGTCCGGAGGCTCTGATTGGTCACTTTCTACAGCATCTGCCGACAGCAGGAAGTGAGCGTTCGGCCAGATGGAAACGTCACGGGACGGTTTTATGGCTCACAAACACAAGTTCACGCAAAAGGTGGAGTTTCGTGGTGATTGATGGCGTCAGACTGGGGCTTCACTTCTCTCCTGTCTAACCATAGAAGGTTGTGTGTGTGTGTGTGTGTGTGTGTGTGTGTGTGTGTGTGTGTGTGTAAAAGACTAATTCATGATCAATATGAGTGTGTGTATGTGCCATAAACTCTCGAACATACAGGAACTTTGCTCTTGCAGCTGTTCACGCCTCTTCCACCTGCACGTCAGACGGTTAACCTTCTCTGGAGAGCTTTTACTCTGAAACATCAACAGGAAGTGCTGACAGTGATTGACGGCAGCTTAGAATGATGAAAAGTAGAACAGACCGAGCTGTCCGGGAGCTGCTGACTGGTTTTAAAAATGGAGTCGGCTTTGAGAATTTACAGTGTTTATCTGTGAGGTTAATGTTTAGAGTGTGTGTGTGTGTGTGCACGCGCGCATTCACATCAGCTGCTGGGTGTATTTTACAGGGGAATCATACATTCTCTGGTTCAACTCAACTGCATTCATCTCACCAGGAGTAAAGGTGATAGTGGAGGAGGGATGGGACCTAAATAAGACACCAGCTTCATCTTTCCGACGCTGTTGCACATCCTCCCGCCTCAGCTGCGCGCGCTCCCGCCCTCCTGCGACCCCTCAGGTCGTGGTCGGTTTGTGGCGGCGGCGCGTGGCTGAACTGCTCGTACAGTAGTAGAAATCCTTCATCGGGAGGGTTCGCTCGTTTCTGAGGAATGTTGGTTTCTGCTGCGCTGACAGAATTAGGCTCATTTGGATGTGTTTTTGTGTCGACTCATTTCTTTTTCTTCCTTTTTGTTTTGCAACTTTTTGGTTTTTATATGAAATCTTAAAAAAAGTGAGATCTTTTCAGACCTCCTCTCTGACAGCTTGTCACGTCGTCGCTGGGAACGAGGGACCAGGCTTCAGGCGTCGCCTCTTTCTTTCTTTTCTCACCTCATCGTTTTCCGTTCGTTGGTTTTACCGTCTGTCTGCGTTCGTTCGAGTCTTTGCTGATTTATGTTCATAAAGCACATAAATGATATAAAAAAAGAAAGAAAGAGGAGTTGCAGCCTGCTGCCGGTGTTCTCCATCCTGGTGGTTTCTGACAGGTTTGACCACATCCTCTCCCAAACCGACCTTTTTTTTGGTTGTTTGTACAGCAAAGAAACAATCCAGAGAGCCTCAGAGATTCTCCAAAGTCACTGCTTCTCAACTCCTTCAGGCATTTTGAGGCGTTTTGGAGACGACGAGGATCGGCGGGGGAAACAGAGAGGTGAAAATGTGACCGACTTCTGAAGGGAAGTCAAATTAAAAGCACTGGAGGAGGATCGTCGAGAGAGCTGAGCGATAAAAAAGTTCTGTTCGACATCACATCACCGGTGTGAAACCACAGAGACGATTATCAACGAGAAGCGGAGTGAGGATGACAAAGCAACGCTAACGATGAAGACGGGCCGGTGGCAAAGAGCCGGTGAACAGAGCAGAGCCTGCTCACTTCTGACTGATGTTCAACTCAACGACTCTCCAAGGAGAAAAAACTGATTACTTTAAGAAGAGTTTCACTTCCTGTGTCCGGTGACACGTCCTGATGAGCTCCATGAGACCTCTGTTACCCATAATGCTGCTGCCTAAAGGCGGTTTTATTCACTGTAAACATGTTTTAACAAGCTGTTTGTCATCTGCGGTGTTGAACGCCTTAAAGTCAGACAATCGTTGTTTTAGCTGCCGACACGAACACGAGCGACCACGTGAGCGAACATGGCCGATGTTCCCGACAAACAAACCGCAAACACACGCGCGTGTGTCAAAAAGGAGACGACGCTCGCTCGCCAGCTGGACCTCCAGCGCCTACGGGACTTCATGTGTACACACGAACTGGTGAGACTGGAGCTGAGAGACGACTCTCACATTCGGCTAAGCATTGTTTTCATTAGCAGCCAATTAAATGTCAAGAAACTGTTCATCACTGTTTTTCAGATTACAGTCCAAAGCAAAAACTCCTCAACTCCTAGAGACAAGCAGCAAATTCTGGAACCAGCCAATGTCTGACATTTCTGCTTGAAAGATGAGATGATTAATCGATCATCAAAATATTTGCAGGTTAATTTCGCTTCGATCGACGAATCGCCGCAGCTCGACTTTTCTACGGAGTCCCTGAAACGAGCTGCCGGCTGTTACTGTGAGCTTTTGGTCATTTTGAGAGATCAGGGTTAATCACACAGCTTGAAGATGACTATGATCTTATTTACAGACGTTGGATCTCAACAACACGAGCAGAGAAACATAAAAATATCACCATGAACAGTGTTTTTCCGACGTTAAGACGCTTACAGGACATGTTCTGAGGGTGAGCGGCAGCGACGCCACGAGACGGAGCACGTCGAGACGCAGATCCTGCAGAGCTCCGACACAACCGCCTGCTTTCACGTCAGCGAAGGTTCATGGCTGACAGCTTTTAAAAAAACTAAATATTCCATTATTTTACACTGATAGCTGCTTCAGAGGTCATATAGTACACACTGGCTGGTGGCAGCAGTTTTAAGACAATACACAGTTTTTTATTTTTATTTTCATTTTGTACAAATAATTCGCCGCGCTGTGACTTTGAGGCGTTTTTTTCTTCCCCTCAGGTCGTCACCGTGTGAAAGCCCTTTTAGAAATTGTGTCAAGAGCCAAAAATCACATTTTCACCTTTGTGTTTGCACCCCGGGGAATTTGTGACGGTGAAGACAGAGAGCAGTTTGAGACGCACTGAGTCTGAGGAGCAGACGGTGGCGCCTGGAGCGGCGAGCGTTTGGAGGGAAGGCGGCGACGGTGGGATTTCCTCTCTCTCCGCCGGCCGGGTGGTGACTCCAGCGTGCATCCAGGCGCTCCCAGGTCCACCTGCTCTAGGTAGTCTGCAGGGAAGATGAAAAGAAGAGTTTTACCGAGAGAAAAGCTCATTCTGCAGAGTGACTCCTCTTTTCCTGCACGCTTCCTTTCACAGTTTCCGATGCTGACTCAAACCATTGTTTTGCATAGCTAGCGCCCTGAATTCAAACATCTGTTTTGTATTTTTTATTGAGAGCATGGCAACCTCATGACAGACTGACATTTCCATAGGTGACTCTGCGCTGCCAACAGGCTGCGAGATGTTGAAAAGTGTTTGCTTTGCAGTGGGAGCACGCC
Organism: Chaetodon auriga; assembly: GCF_051107435.1. Lineage (NCBI taxonomy): Eukaryota > Metazoa > Chordata > Actinopteri > Chaetodontiformes > Chaetodontidae > Chaetodon > Chaetodon auriga. Next base: position 2,223,304 of record NC_135083.1, read on the forward strand.
TAAACTCTCCAGTTTATTTGCCTCTTCAAAAGCAGCGTGAAGCCTGAACAATAAACAGCTGCCTTCATTTGAACTTTCACAGCTCGCTGCTGGAAATTAAAAAAGTCGAACATCTCAATGGTCACATTTATAATTCATCGTGGAGTATGAGGGGCGAATACACCAGCGGCATCAAAGCACACACCGGGGGCGACATGTGTCACGCTGCAGCAGGACATTATCGCTGATAATCCTCTGGAAGAACAGCTGTTTTATTCCATGCACTCCCTCAATCAGCACGCTCAGCTGCAAGACTGCAGCACACAGCGTCGCCTGCAACGGTCGAACACAACTGAGAGGTATGAAAATACCTTTACCCACTAACACCTGTTTACAACACTCTGACAGTTTGATAAATCTATAGTATCTCAGGGTCTACACCTGCCAGTTTATTAGGTACGCCTGGCTAAACCTAATGCAGCCTAATGTAATAAATGGTCCCGTCATGCAGGTTTGAGGGAAAAGACCAAAGACTGTAAAACAGTGGAATGTTGAAAACGCACTGAGATTTGGTCGAGTGAAGAGCTGCTTTATTTTACTGTCAACAAACTGCCTGCAAAGACCAAAACCAGCAAGATCCTGTAAACGAGCATCACCTGCAGAGCTGAGGCCTGATACACCTCAGCCCCACATTCACTGTCCTGCAGCCCCAAACACTCACAAAGCGTGGATTAATCAACCAACGAACGTCCCTCTGTCTGCGTGACGTTTGATAAACACGACTGAGCAGCAGTTTTGAAAAGGAAACCCTGAAGTTATGAACTGTTACTGAAGACTGAAGTGGAGCAAACAGTTCTGGGACTGAACACATTGTTGGTTTTGGTCTTCAAACGGATTTGTGGAGACAAAACGTGTGAAATTCAGCGACTGTTCTTTTGGATTATTTTAACAATATCCACAAGCTTTCAGCTCTCAAGCAGAACAGAAAACATGATCACTCATCCTGACAGTTCTAATGCCACCGGGCACAACGGCGAGCAGGAGCCTGACCTCAGCACTCTGCCTCTGCATCTTGTGAACGGAGCAGGACGCCGGATCTTTCTCCCCCGACCCCTCGCGTTCCGACTCGCGCTCCCTCTTTCCTGTGATACCTCTGGTGTGCAGGAGGAGTCCTGAATGTCCCAGTGAGCAAGAACAGAAGCGTTATCATTACCTGAGCGCCTGATGCAGGTGACGACTAATGGGGAGGAACAGAGACGCCCTCTTGTGGCAGCATTCACACACACACACACACACCACACTAATACCTTCACGTCTCCATTTGAAATTCTATTTTAGAAATGACACCAAACTATGATTGATTGAAGTATTGATTTACGAAGTTCACAAAGGTAAGCATTACAGGTTAGACTGTGAGTCTCTGCACATCATTTCCATCCACAGCTGGACATCTGCAGAGGATCCTCTCTGCTTCCTACCTGGATGTTGAGGCACAGCAAACTCGTGGTAGAGCAGGCTGCTGGTGATGGTCTGGCTGGCGTCTGGCATTGAGTGGTATCCTGCAGAGAGACGCATCAAACAGACTCAAAGTTCAGTATCGTACACTCATTCTGAAACAATGGCACAAATCATCCCTGCAGGGGTTTAAAGAGCAACTTAACACTCAAATGAAAACAGCGAACAGGTAAAACAACATGTTCAACCTCGTTTGGTGAAGGGGGAAAGGTTAAGGGATCAGGACTGTGATCATCTGAACCAGTGTTTCAGAGGAGACCCAATAATGACCATCAGCACTCTTCTGTCCTGCTGGTTGAGGAGCAGCAACCAGGACGCTTTTGCAGACACGATGATGAGCCCTGTGAGGCCCTTTGAGGCCCTTTGAGGCTGACACTGAAAGGTTCTGGACATGCTAAGGGAAACAGCGGTCGGGGGATCCTACCATGCTGTTGCTGCTGTTGTTGCTGCTGCTGCTGTTGTTGTTGTTGTTGTGGGAGTGGCTGCAGTCGTTGTTGCTGTTGTCCAGCGCTGCTCGGGCTGGTCTGTTCTTCATTGTCAAAGTTCAGTAGGATGCTCCCGCTGCCGTTACCCGTTGCGACGGAGCTCCCTGACACTCCAGGCACTGAAAAAAGAATCACGCGGACAAAGACGTGACCGACTGAACTGACTGAACACACGTGAACCATCGTGTCTCTTATCATGAAACGGACTCACGGTGTGAGTTGTTGTTGTTGTTGTTGGTCCCTGGCTGCTGCTCTCCAGGAGAGTAGGCCATCATTCCTCCGTTTCCGTTCCCATTGGTGGACGGCACTGATGCCAGCAGGCCTGAAAGACACAAACCGTGTTTCAGTACTTATTTTGAAGGCTCTAAAACTCCCACTGCTAACATTAGCATGCTAATGTATTAGTGTATTAGAGTATTTTACGTCACCATTTCAAATATTTGAGCTTTACCACTGTATCCATGTTTACATGATAAATGTGTGCATGTTAGCGGATTAGCTTGTGAAATTACAAACCTAATGGTAGCATGTTAGCAAGCACGCTATATGACATTTTAAGCGCTAACACGTTGACTGTGAGCAGTTAGCAGGATTCTGTGTGGATGCTAACATGCAAACATTCATCAGTGCGTTGACATCAAATAGTAAAAGATTTTCCATGAAGTTTTTCTATGTTCATATTGTGACGACGATCAGTCAGCACTTGTTTGTTCGCGCTGGTTATCAGATGTTTAGTGCTCGATCTCTCACCCAGTCCTCGGTATCGGCTAAGTTGCTGGTAGATCTGCTTCATCCTCTCGATGTTGAGCCGGCTCGCCTCCGCGTGGTGCACCATGGGCTTCGGGTAATGGACGCCGATTATGCACTTGGCGGCGGCCTGCACGGACTCCGGTGCGTTCCACGGGTCGTAGATGAACTTAGCAGGGAAACCTCGGAGGATAGGTAAATATCGTCTGGCAGCACAAGGAGACATTAGATTTGCTTGCTTGTGTCGACAAGACAAGGAAGGTTACAGAGTAAATCAGGGGCAGGAGCGACGTGGGGGTGAAAAACATCATTCTTTAGAATCAGGAGAGGAAAATATACCTTATAATAGCAGCAAGATAAGTGAAAATATTACTAGAACAACTTGTGTTTTCTCTGTTTCAAATAGTTTGAAATGTATCGTGATTTAAAACTGCATTTTCTGCATGATGCATGTATCTGAGAAGAGTTTTTAAGATGCATTTCAGTCTCAATGGTCTTCAGCACTACAGAATGAATGCTACAAACAACCACAACACTGCACAGTATGGCTACAGTACATGAGAGTGAGCACAGAGTGAACCTTTAGAGGCTGTGGCACTGAAGGGAGTTACCACCACAGTGCGCAAGGAGGACTTTAGTTCACAACGTGGTGGAAAAACGAGGGGCCGTGGTCCCAACAACACAGAACATTTACTGTGAGTTAGTGTGATAGCAGCCACGCCGCAGACAGAAAGTGTGCTCCTCCAAGAGATGAAGCCAATAAAACCCTGACTGCAACAGGAACAACAGAGAAGTCAACACTCCAACCTGTGGACGTTGTTTCGCCCCCTTTGGGCTGTCGTGGATTTGCTCCGTGTGACAAAGAGAAGCCACCTACCTACTGCGCTTGGTCCGACCTTACCGAGTCCGGGGAGGGGAGACAGACAGGACAGACGAGGGTGGGCGAGTGGAGCTGTGGGAAGCGGCAAGGCGCAGCGCTGAGAGGCAGAGAGAGGGGTGGGGGTGTGGGCGGCGCACACACACGACGGGCGGCGCTCCGGTTTCTAAAGAGACCGCCTCCGTCGCTAGAGAGCTCGCTGCCGTTTGGGTTGATGGATGCTAGGAGACGTCTACTGTAACACGCGGTTAGAAAGCAGAGTGTCTTGACCCCCGCCCACCCTCTCCCCCAACCACCCGCCCACCACCCAACCCCGACCAGAGCAGGTGTATGATGGAAAAGTTCTGCCACTGAGAGATCTGTTCCGTCTTTCTTTCGCACCACGGGCCAAAAAAACTATTTCCTGGTCTCTGACTTCCCTTGTTGTCCGCCCTTCCATCAGGAGCTGACGGAGGGCAGCGGAGGCTGGAAAACATCCCGTATCTGAACATTTACAGGTTTAATCTTCGTAAAGCTCTGCCTTCACATCCCTGTGTCCTCACTTGATGTCCGTCCAGACAAAAGAGACTAAAGCTAAACGTCTACTTCAAATGACACTCAGGTACTAACAATGACAGAAGTCTTCCATTATACCTCACAGCTCCAGGCCCCCACCCCCATCAGACAGTGGTGGACTGAGAAAAGAGCTCATGCCTGCTCCCCCTGTCCCTCAGACTGTGGTGGTTGTCTTTTAAGTGGTCTGACTGACTGTCCCCTCCCACGACCACAGCGCCACACTCTGGGCCGGCCCACTAGAGGGCCCCCTCATTTCACCAAAAAGGACGACAACCCTTTTGCCAGGAAGATCCGCGACCTGCCAGTAACAAGTGGCCCTGCAGAGGACAGCGGGTGGTGTGTCTGCGTCTGCGACGAGAGTGTGTGTGTGTGTGTGTGTGTGTGTGCGTGTGTGCGTGTGCGTGTGCGCGCGCGCTGTGGTAATCCATATTTTTCTTTATGAAGTTTAAGAGCTTTAAAGAGACGAAATGCTCCTAATGCGACCTAAAGCAAATCTCTGGGCTGTCACCATCGTGAAATTTTAGTAGACGATTGTCATTGAATTAATTGCAATTAATGATTTAAGAAGAAGAGCCGTTTACTAGTGAGGACGTTGGAACATAAATAAAAATGACTTTTCTCTTTGCCTTTAAGGCTTTGTAAAACTGAACCTGATTCAGGTTTCCATCCACAAATTTTAACCAAATTTACAGAAAACGGGCAAAAGGAAGCGCAAAGTAATGTGTGTTTCCACCACCACAGAGCGCCACGCACACCTCAAACGGTGGAAGAAGACGTGGAAACAGTGACGGAGATACGACTTCTCTGTTAGCTTCTGTTAGCTTCACCCAGCTGTTTGATACAACTTAATGGGAAACGCTAACGAGCGCGTTACGATGGAAGTGCTGATAAATTTAAATGTGTGCATCTCGTTGCGTGTATGTCTGTGTGTGTGTGTGTGTGTGTGTGTGTGTGTTCTCAGTGCCTACGTTAACCAGCCACTGCTCCAGGTCCACCTGAACCAGCAAGGCTGCATTCACATAAGCAGAGCACCACTGAACATTTCACAAAGGGCCGGATGAGGGGCTTTGCCCAGCGCCTGGACAATAGACCCACTCGCGTGGCACAGCACAGGTAACGAGTACCGGCGCCAACCGTGCTTCACTGCGATGGCAGAGCAACAGCTGGTCCAACGCCTCTCCTCACTACCCTTTGGGGAATGCTTCATAGTCCCCTACCTAATGAATGCAAGCAAGGCGTTTGCATTTCCCTACCAAACGGTCAGAATCCCTTTTGACGAAATGAGACGCCACCGAGTTACAAACCTGCCCAGAGGGTACCGCTGGGGCGCGAGCAAAGTCCCGTCCCTCGGGGTCGCACAGGTGAGTAAAAACAAATGACCACCGGTTTCTCAACTCAGTCCCCGACTTCCATCCAAGGCAGCCCCGGCCGGCGGCCCGGCTGCGCTGGGTGGGCGAGGGGGCGAGAACGACCAATCATCTTAAAAGCAATCAGCTACAATCTACGAAGAGGAGAGGGATAGCTGAACTGTTCCCCCAATCCCCCAAAAACACAGACACAGAGCCACATCCAGAGACAGAAGAATTCATCGACTCTGTGAGCTGAAAATCATCTGCTGGCAACAGTTACGCATGTTTGAACTAAAGATACGCACGCGTACACAATCACCAAAGGGACATTCACAAGCAATTAAAAGGTACGCAAAGAAGTACACTGTGGACACTGACATTATCACAGAGGACATGCCTGATTCCAAAAACTAAAGCGCTGAAGTGTCAACGGAAAAGAAAACGACTGACGGGCAAAAACAAAGAAGAAGAGAGGAGGGAAGGATGTTTCTCGTTCAGTCACTTACCCAGAGATCTGGATGGGGGACGCCCTTTATCCCTCCATCTCTCTCTGCTGCTGACTGCTACATTACACCTGGGATAGTGTAGGAGCTCTGTGTGTGTGTGTGTGTGTATTCATGTGTGTTATTTGTGGTCAAAATAGCTTAAGTATTTGTGTGTACTATGAGATGATACAAGTCTAGCATTGTGAGTGTCACTCTCATGTCCGCCCTGCGTCTCCCTGCACGTCTGACTTCCTTCCTGCCCTCTCACTGGTTTCTAACTGTTTGCCTGAACGTGTGTCGTCTGGAGAGACAGAGGGAGGAAGGGTGCCATCCAGGTGGAGGGTCAGCAGTTCACCAAGGGGCGATGGCAGGAAAGGTACCCACCTGATGAAGTCCCCGTTGGGGTCGGTGCGCCGGCCGAAGCCCACGGGGCAGTAGCAGTGGAAAAACTGCTGGAAGAATGAACTGCAGGACAGCCACATCCAGCTGCCTGCGTTCACGCTCCAGTCTGCATCGAGAAGCAACTCCTCGAAGACCTGCAGCGCAGAGACGGAGGGTTATCAGCTGTTTACTGCAGATGATGCTCTTATATCACTAGAAGTTTAATATTTCTATTAAACTGAGGTCAAAATCAGCTGCTCTGCGACGAGACATCCCCCCTCCACCCGCATCCTCACCTTCATCCCTTCCTCCCAGCTGATCCACAGGTCGCCCCTGGTGAGGAAGCAGGCCACGGCGTGCCTGGCCAGGTGATGGATCCAGCCCTCCTGCCTCAGCTGCGTCATGATGGCGTCTATCCAGGGGAAACCCGTCTTAGCTTCGGCCCACTTGGCGAGCGCTTCGGAGTTTTTGTCCCAGGGGATGCGGACGCAGATGGGGTTGCCCTCCATCTTGTCGAAGCGTGGGTTGTTGGTCGCCGCGGTGTAGAAGAACTCCCGCCACAGTAACTGGCCGTACAGAGAGAGCGGGGGGGAGCTGTTCTTTTTCACCTGGAGAGAAATAAACACGGCAGGAGATTAAGTGAGACGATTCTCTGCAGCCAGATATTTGTATTTTCATATCGAGCTGCACTGGACGAGCTGTCTGCTGACCTTTCGGTAAAGGTCTGTGAGCTTGAAGTAGAAAAGGCGACACGAGAGGCAGCCGAAGCGCAGGTATGGACTCAGGCCTGTTGGGCTGGCCAGCAGCGAGTTGGCGTTCATCCTGGGACGCTCGAAGTTAGCCACCCAGGCCTGGAGGGAGGCAGAGACAGGTACGATGGGACAGATGAGAAAAAGACGATTTTAGAGAATATGATTAAAAAAAATGTCAATACTAGAATGAAACTCATAAAGTTTCTGAATTCAATCCGATACTGGCTTCATATTGAATGTCAGATATCAGTTAGGGTCCCTGAGGGTCTAAAATGTTCCACAGCTCTCTTCATGTCAAAGAAAACAACAACTAATGTGAAATCCCCACAGAGTGTTCAAACAGGAGGTGCAGCACTAACCTTTCTCTCCAGATGGCGCTCTATCCTCGTCAGAGCCTCCGTCTCTCCTCCCGGCCACACGGCTGTCGGCAGGCCCTCGATGTCAAAGCCTGAAAACATTGAAACACCTTCATGTCGGCCCTCAGCACAAACTCCCACCTGCTCATAATTCACACAGACCGTGAGCACCTGTGTGACTGGCTGCCTCATTTGGGCTGAATCCAGGAACTAGTCGGTGACCGTTCTCTGTCCTGCTTGTTATTTTCAGTTTATTCAAAGCTGATGTTTGGGGTTGCCGCCTGCAGGTGAAGCAACAGATGCTGAGCCTGAGTGGAGCGATCCATATTGATCAGCGCTTTACATGGAATCATCAGCACTGACTGCCGTCCACTCAGTGTCAGCTCGCCGTGCATCACTCAAACAGATTTAGGAGGTTAAACGAGGAACTCCTTTCACATCCACAGCATTTTAGAAATGACCAATTTACATCGACTGAGCTCCACTAATCATGAGGTCTGGTACGGCTTTCTTAATGCAGAGGCTCTTAGCAGGTGACCCGGTTAGCTCATGAGGGACAGTGGGTGCAGGTGTGAGCGGCAGATGGCTGCAGAGCGTGAATGGAAAGTGGCCTCCTGTGAATGGAAACCAGACACCTTGACTAACTGAGGGTAAGACGGTTAATCTGTTACCTGGTTAATTTAGGGGACAAATAACAGCTTGAGTGGAGTAAACCAGGAGTGAAAATATCTCAGTCAGGTGCAGGTGGCAGATGGCTGCAGGGCAGTTTGTGGTGCGACTGCATGAATGGACTGTAAACGTGTGTGAAAGAAACTCAGAGAGGGCGAGCATGTGACCTGATTAATGCTGGAGGTGGAGGCGAGGTGTACCTTTAAACAGAGAAACATCTATCTTCATCTATCTTCATCGTGGATTCGTTTTCATACTTGGTCAGATTTCACATAACACATCGATTCAGCCATGAATTCCAGCTGTCGCTCAGTGTTCTTCCTCACTGCACTGCTGATTTCTGCTCTTTGTTTCTGCAGCGGTCGGTCTGAGGTCAGTATGTTCCCCTCCCCCTGCTGCCTGCACACCTCAACGTCCTTAATAAAGTGCAGGGGTGTATGTTTGGTTTCTCACCCAGCTCCTCCAGGGACGGGACCCCGTACTTGTCTCCATGGTCCTCAGAGATGGGGGTCACGCAGCGACCCATCAGGGAGTCCGACAGCGTCTCCACGGGCATCTCAGGAGGATCCAGTCGACTGATCAGGGTCTGGAAACGCTTGTAGGTGAGAGGAGGCTGACCGCCGTTCAGCTCGATGATCCTGGGGAGGGGCGGGGACACATTTTAACCTGAGGTCAAATTTACTGTGTGCACAAGTAAAACAAAGAACTCTGAAACTGCTCGCCCGTCCAGAAAACCACGCAGGGAGTCTCTTCTCCCACTGCACGTGGAGACACTGGAATAACAAGCCAACATGCATGTTTTCACTGTGTTTCCGAGTCTTTTCCTCACTTGTCCAGGTCGTAGAGGGTGTGCGATATCTTGACGATGACCTCCACCCCTGCCTCCATGGCCAGCTTCTTGATGGCAGCGTCTCTCTCCTTCCCGAAAGGCTCCGAATCGTACTCGAAGGTCAGCCGAGAGATCTTCCACTCCTAAGAGACACAAACGTCCACCAGGTGACGCGTTGAATGCTTCATCCCACCAGCAGCCCCAAACCCAGTTTGCAACGATATAAAACATCTGAGAGGCTGGAAACTACAACTTCTTGGCTTAATAAATAAGATTCTGACCTTAAAGAGCCGCGGGAACACGTTGGCTGGTTGGCCTCGGATGACAAAAAGGCGGGAGTTGAGCTTCCGAAGGTTGGCGTCCAGATCCTCCAAACACTGGAGGAGAAACCTGAAGAGGGAAGACAAAGAAGGGAGAGGACAGCGAATTCATTACCAACGGTCTGATTATGACTCCCAGAGCCTTCACTGCTCCTCACTGCATGTTCCTGCTGCAGTTCAGTTTCACGTCTGGCCTGACGTCATGCTACAAAAGCTCTGACAGCAAAAGGCCATCAGCTCGTTTGGTACAGAAACTCTGTTGGAATAGTCTATGTTAAAAATACCCTGTGGTAAAAGTGTGTGTGTGTGTGTGTGTGTGTGTGTGTGTGTGTGTGTCTTCATGACGCATAAACCACCCAGTGAAAACTGATTTCCTTCAGCATCAAACGCACATTTGAAGCTTTAATGGATCTGCACGCATCAGAAAAAATACAGTAATAAGACTCAGCTGGTGTTAAATTAAGATAAAAGAGTCGTTCGCCGTGTCGTCTCTGAACTCTTTGAGGATTTCTGCTGGTACAAACCCTGAACTTGTGCTCGGATCAGATGTGTTTTGCTTCCATCGCGCTCGTCCTTCTGAAGCAGACGAGTGACGACACTCGCTGATAAGAACAGTTACAGGCGGGCTGCGGCGTCTTCATCCAGGGACAACAGAGTCCATCAGATGACGACTGTCCACGGCCAGAGATGATCTCGTTTGCCTGATTACCATAACGAGCAGGCACCGGAGGCGGACGACCTTTCTCTATAAACCAGCCTGTGTTCAGACACTCGTGGGGATGCAAACCACTACAAACTGAGAGGTTGAAAGGCTTCGGTGTTTCTGCCTCTGAAGGACCTCACAAAGGTCGTTTGTGACGTCCGGTCTCCAAACGGACCAATCACAGCGGCTCAGGATTTGTTTTGAGATGCTGACAGCGGTCCCTGACCCGCTGAGCAGTGCCTGGCAAAATGATTTTGACTTTTCAGTTTCAATCAGAGCGAGGTGCGATCACAAGCCTCACAAACCCATTCATGGCCACAGCACGTCCGCTACGCAACCTGCCCGCTGCGCCCGGGAACAGCCATCAGCTCGCCGCCACAGGTCAAACGGTTGAGCGTCACCCATCGTGTTGTGTCTGATCGCAGAATCTGGCAGGATCACGGGCAAAGCAGACAGCGGGCGGGCCGAGCAGACGGCGTTCTGCCGCCTCCTGTCTGACCTCGTTAGCCTGATCATTTAACCAGAGGAGGGCTTGCTAACAGCCAAAGCTCCGCTTGCTCCCAATCCGCATGCAGACGGGCAGAGCTGGGCGGCAAGGTCGCGCACACTTCAGGCACGTGTCTGCTTATTCATGAGCACGGCCAGCTCAGCCTGCAGCTGCAGCTTAAACGGTGATTCTAATTTAGGCATTAAGATACGAGCACTGTTCACCTTTAAGAAACTCTCATAAGGAAACAATGCAAAGATCAAAACACCTGAGGGGGAAAAACACGAACAGTAATTCTGCCTGTTGGTCATTTGAGTCATTTCATGCAGGCAAACTGGGATCAGATGACACACACACGGTCCTGTCATGTTTCTGCACAGGAACACACTCAACACCTGAAGCCAACGCCTCCATCTGCCCTGTCTGCATTAACAGGCCAAGCTTTATTGACACATTCAAACATAACAAACACATCATATCAGAAGACTGATCAGTTCCTTTAGACTCCCACCCCCCCCAAAGAAAAACTGGGGGCCAACACACACACAGAAAAGTTTGCAAAATGATTTATTTAATTCTTTTAAACAGTTCAATTTCATTCGCTCCCACTTCACTTTGACAGACAAAACGACAAAACGTGTGTCTTTCTGCTGCCCTCCTTCTGTCCCAGTGGACAAAAAGCATCTGAATAATGTCAGAGATGCTACCAGCTCTTGTGTGTGTGTGTGTGTGTGTGTGTGTGTGTGTGTGTGTGTGTGTGTGTGTGTGTGCGCGCGCGCAGCCTACCGTGCAGTGGGTAAGCATGTGTGCCCACGTGCATTCATTCAGATCTTCTCGTGTGCATGTGTGCGTCTGTGTGCACGAGCATGAACATGAACGTCAGTGTGCGCACGCCTGTCAGGGGTGTGTGTGTGCGTGTGCGTGGACTTGTGAATATCAGTGTGTGCTTCCACATTCGTGAGCCTCTGATTGTTCCTCTGTGCTTGTGTGTGTGTGTTGCGGGTTAGCCACTTCCTGTTGATGTTCCTGGCTGGCTGCCTGTGTGTGTGTGTGTGTGTGTGTTGGCTGGCTGGCTGCCTGGTCATGCATCAATCCTTATATAACTGCTCTGGCCTACATCTGTCAGAACACACACACGCACACACGCACACACACACACACAGTCAGCAAGGACCAACCACAGGACAACCACCGAGCCCAGTAACCTCATTCCCGGCTGCCCTGGCAGGACAGACCAGCTGGTCTTCTCTGTCACTGATACACAAATCAGTTTCTCAATCAATTTCTGCAGATATCGAACGACGGCTCATTCACGCACGCACACACACACACACACACACGCACTTTATCTGTGCATCTCCAGGGTTTTCCAGCGTGTGTCCGCCGGCTGACGAGCCATGCGAGAAAGCCTTTCCACAAGTAGGTCACGATCACATAACCGCTCACAAGTTTCACGCAGTGGCACACTAACCTACATACATCTGTTGCTCCGACTATTCTCACATTTTCCCCCAGACTGAGAAACAATTGATTACCTTCTCTTTGATTGGTTTGTGCTGCTCCAGAGCTCCCGGGTTATGTATCAGCACAGCGGGGACACAGAGCACTTCTTCATCTCTTGTGTGCTCGCTGTGGCAAAAATACGCACATAACTGGAATTTCTGAGGTAAAAACCTTTTTGTGTATCTTTTACATTTGCGTTTTGTACCATTTCACATGCTGACATCATATTTCTGAGCTGTTCTGACAGGACTGCTGTCCGGTTTTCAGTCCCAGGTGACCCGTTAGGCGGGAATCAAGTGACAATACAGCCGAGTCTGTAGAAAATGTTGGTAACACAAAAGACAACGAACATGTGGGCAGTTCAAGAACACCTGACAGGTGTCAGGCTACGGAAAATAAGCTAAAAACAGAGGCCGCGTCCCAAATTACGTGACGGTTCCTAAGTCCTTAAACAAAAACAGGAAACTAACGTGTACGTTTTTTCTAACTTCAATGAGAAAACGTCGGTCAGACCTTGTTCTTCATTCACTTTAACAGAACCATGATTTCACAGATCTCTTCCAGCACACGGTTCTCCAGCGTGGCCTCTTTAAATCTTATTTACGGGCATTTAAAACAAGATAAACAGATAAATAAACCTGCAATAAACTGGGTGTCAATGAATTAATGATGAAAACAGCGATGAAGCAGCGAGGCTCACTGAGTCATCGTCACGGTTTGTTTACTGCAGCTGATGATGAGACGCTACATGAATAACGACATGTTAACGAAGATGCACTTTTATTTGAATCTTTCATTGATCTGATTTGTTGAATCTTTCTAGCTGTGATGTGGACACTACAGGTCCATGTGTGGACAGACGTGTCCTCAGGGACCAAACCTGAAGTCCAGAGCTGCTGAACAGGTTTGAATTCATTTCGAAAGTGTCACTGTTACACAGTTTGTCCACTAGAGGGCACTGATAAGTGGATTTAACTGCACTCAGTCTCTACTGCATCCACAATAAACACAATAAAATGATTTTCTGGCATGTTGAGCTGACCTGCTGCGCGCTGCATCAAGGCCTCTGAGTTTAAGTGGTAATTAAAGTGAAACACTTTAGTGTTCTTCAGGCTCTGATCCAGACTTCTCCTGTCGTTTCTCGTCTTATTACTTCGTTAAAATAGGATCCTTAATATCTGAGGGCATTATTTACTGGAATCAATACTGTATCTGTCAGAAAGACAAACGGCAGTTAAGACGTGTCTCACAGAGACAGACAGAGGTTTTCATGTCTGTTTTCATGTCTTTTTATGTCTGTAAAAGCTGGACTGATGTCGCTCGCTGCCAGTTTCCCAGGCATCAGTTGGGACAGTGTCTGGAGCCTTTGAAGGCTGGGACAGCAGACAGGACAGTCCCGGTTTAAGGTTAGAATAACAGTTCTAATTGGATGCTGGTGTGCCGTGCCTGCAGGTGTCGGGGCAGCTGGACGGGTTTAGTGTCCCTGCCTGAGCATGTGATGAGCGTTAATGCTGCAGACATCTGTTTGGTCCGCCTCACCTGCTCGCTGAGTGAGCTCAGGTCTGTTGGTTTAGCTGGACCTCAGAGCATCAGGCCCTTCAGTCTGACAGCGTGTCACCTTCCATTTTAAACGTCACTGACAGCATGAAACAGCGTTCTGGATGTTTGATCTTAAGATGAGATGTTCATTGACAGCATGCTTTCACTCTATGTAAAGTTGTAGAAATGTACTGGAAGCACAATACTTAAATACACTTAAGTACTTTGGCAGCCCTCTAAATGACCAAACAGCAGCATGTTCAGAGAGCTGCAGCGCTTTGTGTTTTTATTTTCGACTAAAGTTCAGACTAACTTAGTATTATTGTTTATTAATTGTTGTCATGTAAACAAGCTTTTGCATGCTCAGCTGACCTGCTGCGTTCAATAAAAGTCTCTGGGTTAAGGCAGCACTTCACTGGAAATAAGTGTTCCAACTGAACCTGCAATCAGAGCAAAACCACACAGGTCCTTTCAACAATCTTTGCTGAAGGAAAATACGGCCCTGCGACACAAAGTGAAAGCAAAGTTTCTGCATCAACTGATCAGTGAGCACAGTTAGCTTCATGACGTTAGCACTTCAGTGCGTCCGCTTCAGCGGTGACCTATATATAAATGATGTTTGGGCTCTGCGAGCGGCCACCAGGCGTCTGCCTCTGATGTGTTTCCTGCCTGGACGCAGCCGCCAAAATCAGCCACACGTTCACATTTTTAGCACCACAATCAGCTGGATATCACTCGGTCACTGGTTCAGTATCGACTATTCCTGTGCGGACCACAAATAGCGCTTAAGAGCAAAAATGGGCCAGTGAGCAATGCATGCTGGGCGATATTCACTCTCCTCCCCTGCAGAGCAGATCTGATGCTTTACAAACTCGACGCTCACGTGAACTTACACGCAGCCCATCAACACGGGGCCGAGCTTCACCTGACAACACACACACACACACACACACACACACACACACACACACACACACACACACACACACACACACACACACAGCCTCTTACACACCATTTATCCCAGCAGTTTGCACATCTTTTCTCATAACCTACTTCTCAGACTCCCCTTGAGCCTGCTGCATTTAGGGAAGGCAGTCCTTGGCTAACCTACTCATCCAGCCGCCGAGGCCTAAGACTACCTGCCGGCTGACCTCTATAACGGGGATTAGTGGATGTGAGAGGAGGCTAAAACAAAACGGTGCCCTGTGGCTGTGAAACCAGCTGAGCAGGTGTATCCAGGTCAAAGCTGTAAACCCTTATTTATACCGCCCGGTAAATCCCCTTAAATTAAGGGGAACTTTTAATACAATCTTGCTTTCTGTGGTGCATTTTAAACCACGACTAATGGCACAAAAGAGGTTGGAACAAGTCAAAAAAGGAGGATTTCCAATATCCAAATTCTGACTCATTCTGACTTGGACTGCCATGCAAAAGTTTTCCAGACAGCTCAGGACACCCAGAGCGTCCAAACTCTGAAAGGCTTCCGGGCGACAGTGTTTGAAAAGCAGAGAAATGCTGACATCCTGCTGCGTGCTGAGGAACTGCAGCCCGGCAGCTCTTTTTTTTTTTTTTTTCCCCATCAGCTCCTTATTATGTGTGAGTCACAGCTTCCAGCAGGTCTGTGACTGACTGTGCAAGAGGAGGAAAATATGCAATTCACATTTAGGGATGTGCACTTCATTTTTCCTGCTTGTTTTTTCTCTGAATGCGTCTGAATCTGACTCATCGTCGCCTTCTAAGCTCAAATGGTGAACTAGTTAGTAAACAGTTGCTGATTTACACGTCCAATAAGCACGATGGTTCATTTAGAGTCATGTTTGTGTCACCTGATGAATCTGAGTTGGGTATTCTCTCTCTTTTAGCTCTGTCTTTGGTCTCCACCAGCTCCACAGCCACAGATGTTATCATGAAAAGATCACTTACATTGTTTGTTGTAAAGTGTAAAAAACTTGGAGTCATTCATTAAAACAGTAGTTCCACATCTTTTTTTCTGAGACGACAGACTTTCACCTGCAAGCCCTCGTCACTGATCGCTTACGACTGACGAGTTCTGTCTTACGTGTTTTCCTCGTGACGCTGACCCTGGAACCGTCTGAGGTTTACCTCTGACCTACATGTCAGGAGCCACAAACGCTGACAGAAGACCAGCGTCAGATGTTTTCGTGATAAGATCAGGTGACACATGGATGAAGGTGCTTCAAACAACAAATACAGAAAAATATAAATAAAGAACAACAAAGAAGTCGTCTTACCGCCACCTGTTGACCCCGACATTGGAGGAACCTGCAAACCAGGGGTCCAGGAAGTAAACACAGCGAACCGTGCCCGCCCCTCTGACCGCCTCCCGTAGCGCCGGGTTGTCATGAAGACGAAGGCCCTTCCGGAACCAGTGGATAGAATTTGGGGCCATCTTATTCTGAAAGGACAAAGCAAGGAGGAAGAAGAGG
The DNA here is from genome assembly GCF_051107435.1 of Chaetodon auriga. NCBI lineage: Eukaryota > Metazoa > Chordata > Actinopteri > Chaetodontiformes > Chaetodontidae > Chaetodon > Chaetodon auriga. Next base: position 2,239,285 of record NC_135083.1, read on the forward strand.
GATCAGCGATGAGACGACGACCACGGGACGGGCGGCGAAGGCGCCTTCTGCCGAGCTGAATGAAGACGGCCGCTCTGTTTGCGCAGAACACGACGCCGTCGGCGCCTCGGCTCAGTCACAGCTCGTACAAAACTCTCCCAACAGGAGAGAAGACCGCAGCATCCGAGTTGTAACAGCAGCCAACAGTGTGGGACGCGCCAATAATAGAACAATCTGAGCAGAACAGCATCCCATCGGCGTGGCCGCAGAGTTTTCACGCTCTCTATCGTCAGCGAGGCATTTTCAGGCGTTTGGCGCCTGTTGAAATAGATCGACTGTGAAGCAAAACTCAGCTCTGAGAGCGCCAACACGGACAGCCACAGGCAGGAAAGATGGGAGAGCAAAGAGACATCTTTGACGAGTTTAGAAGTGCGATTAGGTGATTAATCAAGAGACAGGAAATGATTAGTTAAGATATCATCATCATATAAGATCAACCATGGAGTTAATCTTCAAGGTGTCTACTGACACAGGAACGTTTTTAACCCATGACATCGCCACAATACTCACTGAAGCATCAGACTGCCTTTAAACAGGCTGTTTATTGATCAGCAACATGAACAATCATCTATTCCAACCCCAGACACAGAGGCAGGCATCGCCACAGACAAACCACAGAAAGGGGTCCAGCTCTTTGACTGACTGTAGTTGGATATCATCAGTTACTTCATGCTTTACAGACTGAAGAGCTAAAGGAAAGACCAACAGAAACGACACTCTGAGCATGTTCGATCACGAGAGGAACGACATGCGTGCAGCTACTTGTGGCGCTGCGCTAACGATGTAATAATGTTGGCTTGAATCCAGCATTGTTCTCGTCTTTTGTTGCACGTCATCCACCTCCAATCTCTGTCCCACTCCTTCTGTCTGTCTTCTGTTAAGGCTGAGATCCATCAAAATAATCAACACAAAGACCTGACACAGCTTTGGTTTTACGGTATTGTGCTGCTTTGTCGCCGCAGCGCGCTCTGATGGGGGCTGTTTCTACAAGATTACAGAGCGGTTTTAGGTTTTTACACATTTCATTTACAGCAGAAGGATGAATGAATTAGAGGAGGCGCTATGCAGAGCGCTGGAGGTGTTTCTCAAAAGACTAACACAGGGTTTACCTGCCAGCGATCAATGTCAGCTGTGTCTATAATTACAACGGACGGCAACGCTCTCTACCATCTGAGGCCTGTGTCATGGAAAGCCAATAAGTCATTAAAACATTAAGGTCTCAACCGTCCACCAGCCAGCGAGACAGGTGACACTTTGGGATTTACCTGCCATATATAGTACAACTCTTTCTGCCATTTGGTGCCTCGCAGGTGTTCATTTTAAACCCCTCAGGTAACTTTGTGTCCAGACTCTCATGACTACGACCGTTTGGCCCTCAGTCGCCGGTCTGTAAACATGACAGCTGACGGCAGCGGAAGAAAACGAGCGTCCCTGACAGACGAACAGGCGGGTGGCCAGCTGACTCACCCGCAGGTTAATTCACTTCATCTACTGTAAGTGTCGACCGATCGGACCCCGGTTTTAACCTTGCACCCAGCGTGCCTCATTGAAAAGAAAACCATGCTCACAGGGCTTTAAGAGGAGCAAACCGCCCACACTTTCCCCCATTCGACTGTCAGCAAGAGCAGAAAAATAGCAGCTGTTGTGGAGCGTGTCTGAGGTTTGCTGAAAACCAGTCGTGGGTTAACTTAAATCAGCCAAGTTTACTGCTGGCAATATGCCACAACCACGACAACACCACAGATCTCTTGATGTTCTTCCTCCCTTTCAAACACTGCTGTACAACCAATAAATGGATATTTAGTAAAGGGTGCTAACCTTAGACCGAGAGAGTAGACTTTGACATAAATATGGAAATAAAAGGGACCAGAGAGGTACAGCAGCATCACAGAAGCTGAGCAATACTCACACACTTCAGCAGTCATTAAACCATCGAGTAAGATCAGCATCATAACACATAATCCACACACAGGACCCCACATACAACCGCCTGTCATCAAGTGACGACACCTGACAGCACGAGGCATCTCCATCCTCTGATGAAGGTCATGAGAAGCTGCTGAAACACCGCAGATGGTCAGCATTTGTTAAAACTTAAGCACAAAAGTCTGACACTGTCTGACATTACTGCATATAATAATTAACTGTATTTGTATAATGCATATATTCAGAGCGAGGTCTATCCAGCCGGCTGTAATCTGCAACCTCACCACTAGATGCTACCAAACCGTCCACCCTGGATATTTAAACCATATTTCCTCTGTGGAAACTTTGGAACCTCCAGAGGAATTTTAAAGAAGTTTGGCTGAACGGACGGAGTTAGTTTGATGAGACTGTGTCACTGAAAACACAGCAGGGTTGAAGACATTCAGACCTTTGGGTGACGGGGGTTAGGGGGGTTAGGGGGGTTAGGGTCCCACTGCAGTTCGTATTAAATAAATAGCATTATATCAAATATTTCCAAAAGCTTTCATGCAAAATTTTAAGAAAACAGAGGCTTCCTGTGTCAGCAGGCAGAGTTTTTTTTAGCAAAGTTTTAGCAAAATCCTGATGACCTTTTGTCATCACCAGTCACCTGAAGGTACCGGCAGGGGTCTTAACACCCAAGAGGGTCAATACATCATAGATGAATTGAGGAGAAAGGCTGTTTAGGGCCTTAAAAGTGAACAATATTAAAATCAACGCTGAAGCTAACAGGGAGCCAGCGTTGGGAGGCAAACACAGCGGCGATGTGTTCAGGGCTCGTTTGTGACAAACACAACCCATCATGCTCTCTGCCACGCTGCTGATTTGAAGCGTGTGAGATCTGAAATGCGAGGCGTTGGTTGATCTGGCACTGCAGCATACCGCCAACAGCCGGCGAGCTGATCTCTGGAGGAGCCTCTGTGACGTGAAGCACATTCAGCACCGGCGTTGAGCGTGCTGGTGGCTCATCTTCTCCACACAGAAACAAATCCAGTTCACAACACCCTGAAAAATAGCTGCAAATGGTTGATGAGGGATGGAGGGAGGGCGGATGGGACAGGTGGAGGGCTCTGATAAACTGGCATCAGCCTCACTAATGTGACTGTGATTACTGTAGTACACTGCTACTGCTCAAATCACAGTTATTCATTAAATGAGTACTAAACAATTAGCAAATATAGAAGCAAATGAGGGGAATGTTTGGAAAGTTCACTCATGTGACCTTCATGGAACACTGTAAACATGAGCATCCTCTGTAATGCAAAAGGTCTAAAGGCTTTGATTTTTATATCAATAGCAGCATCAATAATTAATCTGTACTCTCACCATCGAACCTTGAGGCAGGTGATGTTGAGAAGAGGCAGTTTTGTTGCTGAACACTCAGTCTCATGTCACACTGATGGCTCCTGTGACTTCTGCAAATGGAAATTAGGTCACATCGTCTGTTCTGAATGGTGGGCTGATATTGAATGTACCTGCTCTAAACCTCATCCACCGACGAAATAACGACACAAATAACGAGTAAAGTGGAATTAATGTCTGGAACAAGATCTACGAATAACTGAGTTTAAGTCCAAGTATCTGGCAAGGAAACAACATCTCTGAGGACCAAAACGGGGTCACCGGAGCACCGCTTATGTAAGCGGTGGCGCTGTGTATAAAAGTACAGGCGAAAACTAAAGCCAGAAAGCGGCCAAAAAGACCCGTCTTACCGTGAGTTGGCTCCCCGGAGGTGATATTTATGTCAAGCCCAAAGAAAGAAGCATTTCTTCACTTGGTTTAGATGTGCGGGGACGTCTTGTGCTGTCGGTAGTCGTCTGTAGCCTCTGAATCGCTCTTGTGTGCCTCTACCTGTTTTCTACCGCTGCACTAGTTTGTTTCATAAGAGTTTGACTCACTGCGCATGCGTCGGACTCTGCTCTGGTCCTGTGCTGCGTTCGTGGAACAGCGGTGAGAGAATAATAAGAGCCACCTGATGTACGCGTCCGCATGTCAGAGCATTTATTGACGTTATATAACTGCGAATAGGGAGATGATTACAGGTAATATTAATGGTTACCACAAAATATGGCCAAATCCGCAGATTCTGCTTGAGCGCATTTGTTTCATTTGATAGAAATAAACAACTGTATGTACTTTTGTGCACATTATTTTCACGATAACAGAATCAGAGGACTTAGACTAGGTTGAGAAAATGCTTGATTGGTTTCATTTTTCACTTGAGAACCTACGCGAACCGTTATACAATGTTGTAAATATTTGGTTTGTCATATTTCCTACTGTACAGGAATGCAGCACTGGCCTCTGTCAAACGTGAACTGCGACGTGTTTCCAATACCGCGCTCCCATTGGTCAGTTTGACATAACTTCTAAGATGCCGGGTCACGTTTGAGAGGCATGGAAATGCGGAAATCCATTCACACAGCGGCGAGCGGCAGCCACCCGTGTCAGGAACAGCGTCTGAAGCTGTGATGGCGAAAACAAAACGCCCTCAAATTATTTTAATGAGTGAAACCTCAAAACGTTGATTATGGCACGTTTAGGTTTTCCATAGAAGAACACCATAAACATGACTCTGAAACTAAAAAAAAATAGTAAAAGTACTCGGGGCCTATCAGTACTTTATCAAAGCACCTTTGGCAGCAGTTACAGCTTCAGGCCTTTTTTAGGGCAAGTTTAAAATCACAGATAATCATAGATTAATATATGATTTATTAATGATTTGGCTGCAACGATGTGTTTTTTCTTTTCTGCTATAATATATGATGTAGGTGTGTAGAATGTGCAAAACGTTTGTTGTCTTTCTTAAATTATCAGTATTTTATAGTGTTGCATATGACTGATACCACATGCTCTTTGGCGTTGGGTATCTTATATACATCAGTTAACCTTCCAAAAGGCATCTTTATCACCATAACAGGTGCTGTAGTGAACACGGAGAAGGTTTGGATGGCACTAAAATAACTTCAGCACTTTTTAATAGCTGCCTGGCACATTGTTGGAATCACAGCATTTGTGGCATATTTATTGTCAGATGTGTAAGATCCACACGCAGAGTAACGGGGGATGATGACACCACCATCATTTGGCTTCGCTCACTTATTTTATCGCGCTCTCTGCTGCCATCAGTCTGCTCACTCTATGTGTTTCTTTTCTCTTTTTTTCTCAGTAAATCCAGTCCTCTCTGTCTGTCTCTCACCTGCTTCAGTGTTCATGCATGTATCCACGTATAAATGCAGAATTTCTCTCCATTTCCAGAAATAATCCTGTTAATTTTTTCAGTAGTCCTGCAACAAAAGGTCTAGCTAGTCTTTACACACAGCTAAGTCTCTGTATTTGCTCTGTAGCTTGAGGTTATCCTTTATATTTAAAGACACTCTCTGATGTTGGTGCAGAGCCAAAGGTTTCCCCTCGCTGGAGGCTGATGTTCTGAAACTCATCATTGGTCACAGTTTCATCAGCATCTCATTAACATGCTGTCAGAAACTGCGTTCAGAGCTTTGCCTTGCTGTGGTGGCTGCTGGTGCACGATTTCTCCCACAAAGGTTAATTATCAGAATAACAATAAGAATCAACTGGGTAAGTATGTTGAAACACATGAGGAGTTAGACTCCAGTTCCCTGAAGCGCTCAATGCTACACAACGCAGGAACAAATCTACAGGAAACTGTCCAAATGTCAGATGCGCTGTAGGCTGCCCCTCACCAACACCTCCATTAATTTCTACCATTCATCCCCTAATAGGTTACTTTAACCTGGTTATGATGTTTGCATGGATCAGCATGAAGGCTTCTTGACCTGGATAGTTGGTCTTTTATTTTTTCTGGCTCTGCTTGCCGTCTGTGTGACTCGCTGTCGGCAGATGGTGGAGGATCTGTTGGATGAAGAACCCCGACGCAAACAAACCCCAGTGAGACTTCCTACATTTGTTGTGGCAGCGTCATCAGACATATTGTCATTCTGCCCACTCGTGGATCGTCAACCCCCGTGAACAATCATCAGCTTTCCTTGATCACGACTGATGCATTTTATTCTTCACCCACAAAAAGTGGCAGTCGTTAACACTGGTATCTCATTTTTTACAACAACAGTGGAAACTTTTTGTGGAAACTTAACAGCACACTAACGTCACTGCTTTATTTCACTTTCATCAGGAAGATAAGCTTTAGGTCACGCTACCTTCACCAGAGCGGTCTACACCTGCGGATGATCCAGATAACGTCAGTCATGAAAAATGTCGAACGTAATTCATGATGCAACCGTCTGTTTGCTTGGGCTTCTCCAGGAGGGTCAGAGGTAAAGGGAGTAAACACCGTCCCTCCTCCAGCGGCTCCTTGAAGGAGCCACTGGGGCGCTGACGTCTCGTCTCAAGGCCTCGTGGAGTTTTGACGTTGCTTCTGCAAAATCAGCAAATTCTTCCATTGAAGTGTTGTAGTTGACATCTGTGGGGACCTTTTCCTCCACCCACAGTCACCAATACTCCCCAAGTAAGAGCAGCAGTGAGCGCTGAGGAAAGGTCGAGCAGTTGTTTTAATCTGTGAGTGAGTGAGTGTGATTTTTGTCTACATCACATGAAGCAGTAAATTCATCTTTTCAGACCACAATAAGCAAAATAAACTCTGTGGACTGGCGTTGGAAGGCTCATGCAACACTATCAGCTCCATTTTACACGAATAAAACCAATTTGTTTTTATTCGGTTAATTTGATTGTGTGATGCAGCCAGTGATGGAAGATCCTTAACGTTCAGTAAAAGTATCAAACAATGATGTAAAAATACTCTATTACAGGTAAAGAAAGCAAAAGTATTATCAACAAATATAGATGTACTATTAAATGAAGGATCATTTTAGGGGAATTGTCTGTTTGGTGAAGCTGTCCAGTTGGTTTAATCTGAAATAATGCTTAAATTTGACATAAAGTACAGTAAAGCTGTGACTAAACGTTACTTTTGCTGTTGATTCATCTATTTTTGATTATTTTCTTGATTAATCGATCAGTTATTTGGTCTATCAAATGTCAGAAAAATGAAGATTGTCCGTCAGTGTTTCCCAAAGCCAAAATGACGTCCTGACATGTCTTGTTTTGCCTACAGCCCAAAGACATTTAGTTTACTCTCATAGAGGAGTGAAGAAGCCAGAGAATATTCACATTTAAGGAGCTGGAATCAGAGAAATAGTTTGGGATTAATTTAATGGTTTGAACAGTAAATCTGCTTACTTGCTTTTCATCATCAGATGACCCTGAAGACACAACATGAACTCCAGAGGCTAAATCCAAACACATTGGCCATATATGCAATAAATGATGCTAAACAGATATGAGACTGGAGGAAATAAAGCCAACGTATGAAAATCTAAAACAAACAAAGTTGTCATTTTTGGAGCAAACCTGTGATCATGACATGGGACGAACAGTTCCTTCTATCTTTGGCTTTCTGTTTGAGAGCAACAGGCAGCTTTGGCATGAGAGCGGCCCGTCAGCCCACAGGAGGCTGGTGGGAGGCTTCCCACGCTGCTGAGGCCGGGAATAGAGACGTGCTGATGCCATCATCTGGCAATGAAACGAAGCTCTAAATAAATGTTCGATGTCGTGGAGAAACGCTGATAAGCTCAGAAACAAAGTCAGATTTTTGTTTCTTTCTGAATATAAAGAGATAAAGTCTTTAGGTGGTTTAATTTATGATAAAACACAGTCACATTTTTCTTATTCACCAGCAGCATTAAGCAAAGGTGCTCACTGGCGGCCCCAAATGGCAACAAGGGAGAACTGCTGCAACTTTAAAAGCGTTGGCTGCCAGAAATCACAACTTCTTCCTCACTGAGGACAGATGTGACGAAGAGAAGGACGGGAAGAAAATGTGTTTTTATGGCACCTTTCAACAGCCTCAGAGTCCTGAGCTGCTTCTTAAAGACCCACAGTGGCCACAGATCCAGCTGGACTAAATGTCAGAGTCCATGAAGGTTGCGCTCAGGTGACCAGGTACAGGTGATATTGAGCTGTGGTAACATAAGAGGAAGAGAGAATAATAAAACGGATTTATCAACAGCTATTGGAAAGTCAGAAAGGTACGGGGATTAGCACAGATAGACCCAACCGTCCACTGCTGGAGTCTGCCAGCTGGGATATCACGATCAACTGGGTCAAACCCAGAGCGTCCTCCTGTTGTGCCATTTATCAGTAGATCTGGTGTGGCCCCGTTGTATGGAGATGCTAACAGAGATTCATTTAACCAGCATCACCACCAACTCCAAGATACAGCCAAACACTTTTAGGACGGTTCAGCTCTCAGTGTTCATTATTTGGTGTCAAACGGGCGAAGCGTGACTTGGCAAGCGCAGTAAACGATTACCACTTCTTACAGTGTGACATTTAAGAGCAGAGAGAAGCCTCCAGGGTTGAAAAGCTCCACAACCGCAAATGTGCCCGTTTACTTCCAACGAGTCCCGCTGGAGCGCCCTTCTGACCGCTGACAGGCTGTGATTACATGAATAGAAAATAAAATGATGAAAGAAGTGACGACTGCATCCTGACAAATGGCCGCTCTGACAAAAGTCCATCTGTTCAACATCCGGTCATTTCGCTGAGGCTTCTCCGTGACTGCAGCCCGTGTGGTCGACTGACTCACGGCCAAGAGCTCCGGCCTTCCTCCAACTCACTGATAGGAATAGAAGCCTCCACCCACACCGCCGTGCAAACACACACTCAACTCAAACTGAATTTAAGCAACACACATGAATGTACTGCAGGCTGCAAATTACAACAACACTTGTTTTGTCAGTGTGTGTCACCCCGACCTTTCCTCCAGCATCACGTTCAGGTCAAAATAAACACCTTTAAATGCAAAATGTCCCATTATCGAACAGGCAGGTTGATGAAATTTGGTGCTTTACACTCATGCTCTGCGTGGTTCTTTAGGTTTCAAAGCAATCAGGACAAATTTTATACTTTTGGACACAATGGTAAGTCTCTAAAAATGGAGTCCGTCTCAGAGCTGAGTGGATGCACCACTGTGAACTGAGGCGAAGGCGTGTCTGTGTGAGTTTAAAGGGTCTTACCATTAGTGTAAAACAGAATAAGATAAGAAAGCTCACGCTGTGCTCACGTCCCTGAATCAATGAAGAGGGTTTTTTTGCCTAATTTGTGCTGAATCTGCTTCTGTTCACATCCACTGTATGGATGTACGGGACATTTAGGAACAAACCTGTTGCTGTGAGTAGAGCTGACAGTACAGAACATGAGTAACTGCTCCCCTTTCAGCTGTTTGAATACGCTGACGTCTCGATTCTGGGTCAGGTTGAGTTTTCTTGCTGCTGCAGCTCTGATTGGCCTCTCTGACTGACCTCTTCTCCACAGCAACACTGGCTGTGGCTCGTGGTTATCACAGCATTTAGAGCCATCTGTCATGACGGAGACTCCTCACAAACAAGGTGAAGTCAAACTGATTGAGCGCACTGAGGGTGTCGTTAACCAAAAGCTCATGCTGGGAATTTACTGCAGCTTAATGCATCATGTTTCTGTGTTTTACTGCTATGATTATGTCGCCAGTGGATGCAGTTCCGACATTAATAAAGACGATGTTTGAGATTCTTATCATTTTTTAACCTCTTTCTGCTCAGAAAAACTGACTGCGCTTCACTTAAAAATAGTGTGAATTTACCCACAAATCCTGTCGACAGGATGTGTGTGTGTGCTCTTGACGTCTTCAAGGCACATGCACATCCATGTGCCTTCATCTGACACACACACAGAAACACAACAGCACCTACACACCATGTGGCTCACTGGCACACAGACACACACACACACACACACACACACACACACACACACACAGAGCGGTGTTTCCATCACTTTCGGGGACATTACATAGACTTACATTCATTCAAGTCTTCACCCTGAACATTAGTGACTTACATTATGGGGTCTAGTGTTGTGTCCCCACGATGTGGCTGGGTAATCACATTTATGTCCTCACAACATGAGTAATACATGTCCACACACACACACACACACACACACACACACACACACACACAGGTTATTAGCACGAGGACGCCATGTGTCCGCCTGACTCAGCCTGTTGGAGGAGGCGGCTCGGCACTCCACACCTTGTTCTCACACTGAGAGCTCTTCCATTTAATGAGCTTACACACATACACACACACACACACACACACCTCCCCTCTGCTCCTTCTGCTCCTCCTCATGTGGCTGTCTGCCTCTCTCTATCGCCCAAATGACAGCGACCAGTCTGTTGGTTGGAGACTGTAGTGACTGATGTGTGTAAGGTTTAGGCCAACACCTCACAGAGCGAGTGACATGTTTCCTTCTGCATGTTGATGGTGGAGTTTCTGTAGGTGATGTAAATGCACACCATCCAATTCTTCTCACATTTACTGAAGAAATACCGACCAAAATGACGTTTACTCGAACAGAAAGAACATGAAAATTACAGTCAGTTTTTAGAATGTGGGCCAGCTGATTTGAGGTAAATTTGATTTACTGATGGACGCTTGATGAAGTTTTAATAAAAATAAATCTCACACTCTTAAACATTATTCTCTAGTTACTGTGGTTGTTAGATTGCTGGGTCCTGAAACTGGAGTTAAAGGACTAGAAAAAGGTTTAGAGACCCTGATTGAGGCTTTGTGACATTAAAACTGGTGGTGGAGTTTCATCCACCCTCAGCGTTTCTAATCATAGATCAAACTGGCAGTTGGCAGCCTCGCGGTGCCTCCTCTGTCCTCCTCTATTAGCAAACAGCCTCAGTACTTGGGGTGAAGTGGCTCCTCAAACAGCCAATGAGCAGCTCCCGGCTGTGTTTGCTTTTTCCTGTGACTGATGAAGGCAGCGCTTCAGCAGCAGCTTCTTCCTCTGCTGTTGCAGTCTGAGTCCAGCTGAGGGCAAACACTGTCCTGAGGTCTGGGTTGCAGCGGCTCCAGGCTGGACTGGACCGACAAAATCTCCTGCACCAACCTCCTGACAAACAACAGATTCAGTGACTTCATTAACATGTAAACTGTATGAATCACAATAGTTTTAATCTTTCGTAATCAGCCCTTTAAACTGCTGCTGTCTCAGTGGCTTTAGGGGTATACGGCTGCAGAGATACACTGAAAACTTTTCCAAACAAGTCAAGCTGTGCTCTGACAGGACTTTAGGGAGTGGAGACAGGCTGTACATGTCCACTATCACTTGTCGAGTCACTCAGCAGCAGCAGCACTGTTTTTGGTTGTGAATTGTCAATACAAGACATGTTGGGTTATGACCTAAGATATTATGTTATGGCCTCCTAGCACAGCGTCATCATGTATACAAGGAAGTCTGAAAGAAACTGCAGCTGATAAAACCATGCGATGTATTGGACGCACGCGTTCAGGGAGTAAATAAAGGCTAAAGGCTGCAGAAAGTAAAAATGACCTTAAACTCCACTAAAATGGCCGATTTATGCTCACAGTATGTTTGCATTGATTTCGTGGGTCATCTTTTTCTGTTAGCATCCTCCAGTCTGTCCTCCACCAGCTGAACTTTTTCAGCCTCTTCTCGAGTTACCTCATCGCCTCCCCAACGTTCTTGTTGTCTTTGACTGAAGTCTCCATCCACGTCACGAAGCCGTTGGCCTTACTGAACCTGTCGATGCTCTCTGCCGACACAACCCGCTGAGCTAGGTCACACTGGAGACAGACAGGCGGACGGAGAGACAGACAGAGGGCCGGGAAGAGGTGAGCGGTTTGTTGTGGTTTGTGAAGGATCAGCATCAGGTCTGTTCCATTCATTTCTCGATGTTTGGAGTTATATGGCGGGTGAGCGGTGAAGATACCAAGCAATGATAGATGTCAGCAGGTCAAAGATGAGCACAGCTTCATCGTATATCTGTGTAGGCACACAGAGCCTATACTGAGTACTATTTCCTGCCTTTCAGTGAGAGTGAATGTGAATGGGAGAATAAAAGTGACGCACAGTTTTTGTGACATCTGTACTTTTCTTTCTTCTTGTTTTATGAAATGTCCAGCCAAAAACACAGAGACACCAGTCTTACCTCTTGTTTATAATGTTGTAATAATCTAATCATTTAAGTGGTTATTTATTCATTTGACTCAGAACATTTCTCAGGCGCTGAGGCCGTTAATCCATCCAGCGACAGCACAAGGCTCATTTATTAATACTGAACCAGAAGGCTAGCATGATAAATTCATCATTACCGTGGATGCACTGAATCACCTTGTTGGCCAGCAGGATGCAGGGGATGGAGGCTCCGTTAGGCAGCATGGCCTTGTTGTCCAGGTCCCGTTTCCAATGGCGACAGCTGAGGAAGCTGGAGGAGCTGGTGACGTCAAACATCACCACACAGCCCAACGCGCCTTTATAATAGATCCTGGTCATGGAAATGAAACGCTCCTGGCCTGCAGGACGACATAAAGCTCACATCCACCCCTGCGTTCGTGCGATACATCCATCGACTGAGAAATGATTCGTACCTGCAATGTCCCACAGCTGCAGCCTGACTTTTTCTTTATCCGACCACTGCAGCACCTTCACAGAAAAATCCACTGGAGGAATTAAGAGATGTTGGAGACAAGTGAGAGAACAGAACAGAACAACAGTTTCACAGAGAAAGCTCAAGATTGGAAGGAAAGAAGAGGAAAATCGAGCAGCAGACTTTCAGACTTTCATTCTGAGAGAAGACTTTAGTCAAACTGTCCGTGCTGCAGGACTGACAGGAGAACAAACTGGACTGCAGAGCTGTTTATCATGAAGCAAAGCCTGCTGGGGTCAGTGAATCGAACCATGAATGTTCACTTTACTTTATCCAGCTGCTGTGAATGCTCCCTACAAACCCCCCACTAACCCACCGCTCACTCCTGTTTGAGTCACTTTAGCTAAAAGCTGCAGCGTCCAGCGGCTCTAAGGACACTGCACCTGAGTGTTTCTGCTGCTTTCTCCTCTCTGCTGTGTCCTGTTTCAATCAGGGCGTGGTGACCTAGTTTCCTCCTCCCGCCTACTCACCTGCAGCCAGTCCACTCATCAAACACACCTGTAACCTGTGGTCTATGAATCCCGTCCTTCACTCTACACTTGGCCACACTGTTCTGTGTGTCATAGCGGTTCTACCTTCAGCCTGTTTCCTCTCGCTGTGGTTGAAGCTGCCTGATTGTATTTTCAGTCTATGTTCTTCCTGAAGGTTCCAGCCGCTGCCCGTCCTCCTGTTTGCCTCTGACTCATAATCCACCGCTAACTGATCTTATAATAAAGTGCTCTTGGTTGAACTTTAACCTGGCCTCTCAGTCTGACTTCCTCGTTTGGGTCTTCAGTATTTTCCTAAAACTCCACATACGGAGCCTTTTGTGAACAGGATTAAGAGTTTACACAGCTGTGTATAAATGCTAAAGACAGCATGCTAACAAAAGTGCTGATCTTTGATTTTGTCCGAGTGCAGGGAAGGAAGTCATTGGTTTGCATCTTTTTCTTCATGACAAAGCAATTTACAGGATTTACACACACACACACACACACACACACACACACACACACACACACACACCACCGAACACTGAGAAACTCAGGCAGCCGTACCTCCCACTGTCATCTTGTACGTCTTGCTGAACTGTCTGTTGACGTAGCGATGCACGAAGGAGGATTTCCCAACGTTTCCGTCCCCAACAATCAGTATTTTCATCAGGTGCTCGGTCATCGCTCTCCTCGGTCAAACAGCGACATGCAGCAGTGGCTCAAAGTTCACAACGTCATGTCAGGAAATGTGATTCATGAGGCGAAGCTGTTTCTCTGGAGCTGAAGAAACACTCCACCAAAGCCTGCCTGGATTTGACTTCAGCTCAGCTTTTCTTTGCATCTGCTGACTCTAAACATGTTAACTACCTCTCAGTATTCAGTGTTTCAGTTAAAGGCACTGCCTGGCCTCTAAACCCTCGAGGATCATTAACCCTGCTTCTTCACACTGAGCCAGCTCTAAAGCTAAAACTCCACAAACTGCTGCCTGTCCTTCTCTCTGCGCTCACAGCGCTGTGATCTGCTGGTTTTGCGTTCTGGAGGGAAGTTCTCAAATGCCATAAATAGTTCTGTGTCATAAACCACCTTCATGCAATAGGAAGCTCAAACAGCTGATAGAATCTGTGCAGCTCAGTCTCTCTCTTGCGCCACATCGTTCGGCATACAAAATATGTACGTTACACAACTGGAAACGGGCTCCAGCAGTGAAGTCATGGAAGCAGCTGTGGATTGGAAGTCTCTCCAGCCTTTCAGCCATCACACATACCAGATTTTTAGGGAGGGTTTAGTGGTGCTGCCTCGTTCAGATTGCATCAGTTGTCCAGTCTGGCTCCACACTGGATGAATTCAGATGAAAGTTTGTGTTTTTCATGTCTCAGGCAGTGTCTCAGACTGCTGGTCTGATGACTGTCGAGCTGGATGCATCTCACCGCTGTGATCTTCAAACTCAACTTTCTCTCCATGCAGCTGAAATTCAAGTCAGTGTGTTGACCATCATTTGACCGCACTTGGATTTCACAAAGAACACATGGATCTGTTGTTTTCCACCTCACTAATCACACACTTTTCCACCTCCACCTCTCTCCATCGCACCTGTTCACCCCCGACCACCTTCCTCCAACTCCTCCTCTGCATCCCTCTCCTCCTCTGTCCCATCCCGCCTCCTCACCCCCCTCGTTCTCTCTTCTTTTTCATTCACTTCTATCCTCGTGAGGACATAACGTCTTCTCTCGCCTCTTATCCAAACCTTAACCTAAACTTTAAACCAAGTCTTCACCCTAAAACTCAGAAGGAAGTTGTGTCCCTGCAATGTGACACACACACACACACACACACACACACACGGTGTTGACCACACTCTGGGCTTTACTGGTCTTCCAACTAGGCCACTGTTACTGGCTGCCGAACATGTCTCAGCCCCCCGCTGATGCTGAGTCATCTTCGTGACGCTCTTTGCGTGTTTTTCCTGCTGTGTGTCTTTCTGTCTTGGTCCTTTTCCCAGAGTCAGTGGCAGAACCACACAGGCTTTAAAAATAGCTCGTCCTGTAAAAACCCAGTCCATTGTTAATCTGCTAACAGAACCTGAATCTTTGCTGGGGCCTGAAAAATCAGGCAGGTTTGGAGTTTTTCCACTAGGGGGCGCAGTGGACCATGAAAGTGGGTCCTTCAGTGGGCCAGAGGGCCAATTCGCCGCTTCCAGTCATCAAAAGCCTTAATTATCACCAGGATAGCTAACTCTGGTGTCATGTTACAGACTGTTGAGAGCTCACCGTCCTGAGTATTGATTAGAGTCTGTTCACTGCTCAATAAGAAGCCAATATCTGTTCAACAAATCAGCCAGAGTTCTACAGCTGATCCAGACTGTTTCCATCACCTGTTGATTATTTGAACAAACGTGACAAAATCGCTCTATTATTAACTACACAACACCTTTTCTCTTTACCTCCTTTCTGTACAGTTTCCAGGGCAGTTTTTATTAATTCTTTAACTTATTCAAACATTATAATTGTTATTGTCTCTTGTGCCCGACCTTTAATGATTTTTATTGTTTTACTGCCTTTTTTGTTAAAAACCTGCTTGGTTGATTCATTTCTAAATTTACGATCTAATCAATGAACTGAAAGCAGCAGCTGATTGTCTGAAGCTGTTCATGTTGTGCTGGGCGTCTGTCGCTCTGTCTGGTGTTTGTCTGACACCTGGTGGTCATCTTACAAACTGCAACATCATCCACGTGCAACAAGTTGGTTTTCACCAGTTTGGTCAACAAGAAAAATTCTGAGATCATGAGAGCTCCAAATAGATTTCTTGTACACAGTTTCTTTAATTAATATTGAAAGTTTTTTTGTGTGTCTTTTTGAAATTCTGCACGTTTTGAGATGAGATACCATTTCATTTGTAGCTTAACAGTTATTTGATGTGATATATGCAAAAAGTAAAGTGCAGAGAAATGAGTAATAAACACCAATACAAAAGCACTTTGTGGCCAAACTTAACGCTGCTCTCAGGTGACTTCCTTGCATTTGACAGGTCATTTACTGCACCTCGTGTCTATTCTGACTCATTCTGACTGGGATGTCATGGAGATTCAGAGAACCTGCAGGCTGGAATGACACACGTTCAATTCAAAATAAATCTGATGATGCAGCAGTTTGCACTCACACCTTCACTTTGTGTTTGACTGGTTTTATGAAGAAGGTGAGCTCACTTTGACTTCAGCTGGTCCTTTAAACGCTGAGGCTGCAGAGCATCAGACGAGTGTTGTGCAGGTTAGTACAGTTATATGTCGATTCTTTCTGAATATTATTTGTCAAATAACAGATGAGGTTTCAAAAAACCGTTTATTTCCTGCAGATTTACTATCAAACATCAAAATGCAACATGTGACCGCCAGCTTACTCCTCCACCTCCTCCTCCTCCTCCTCCTCCATCCTCTGTCCTCAGTTCACCTGGAGGAGGCGGATGAAGCGCCGCTGGAGGTCATTGTTGACAGCTCCTCCTGCAGCGCCACCTGTGGGCTGGGTGTGAAAACTCAAACTCTGTGTTTGCTGAAAGACGGAAAGACAGCGATGGAAGAAGCCGTGAGCAGCACAGATGGAGCAGAGGTATCACGGAGACGTCTTAAACACGGGACACTGAGCGACTGAGAGAGACAGGGAATAAATAATCACTGTCTTCTGCACGTGTCCAAGGTGTCAGAGGAGTGTCGAGTCCGTAAGGTGAAGTGTGTGGAGTCGTGGCAGTGTGGCCTCAGGACGATGACTGTGACTTCAGGACAGACGGTGGACATCGACTGTCTGGGAGAAGTCATGGAGGCGATGGGGAGGTTCTCATGGAGGTGAGGCTGGAGGCGACGAGACCGAGGATTCAGGAGTCATTCAGGTCCTTCTTTAGTTGACTCAGACATAGTGGAGTCTAATGTTCAGCCTGGTTTCCTCTGCTCAGGGCTGAATTAACCCACGACGATGCCCCCGCGCGCTGTGGTTTTCAGATTCCCAAACTCAGGATGCTTATAAGTTGAATACATGTAAATGTATTTAGTAATGTGCAGTAATTTATATATTATATTGACGGAAAAGTACAAAAGGTAAGACGACTACAGCGTTGCGTTAAACAACGGCAACGTTTTCATCTCAAACAGGTGATTTCCTCGTCAGGTAGAACACGTGACTGCAGCAGAGGCCAGCGCTCACTGTGCTGTTGTCTGTCGCCCCTCAGGGTGTCTTGGCGTTACGCCCGAGGAATAATCACCTCTGACGACTCCCTGTTCTCCCGCTGGGACGCTCCTCTGCTGGACCGAGTGGTCCTGGACCCCGTCAGGGAGGAGGACGCAGGTGAACTCCTCTGGTCAGCTGCTGAATGTCAACACCTGATTAAAAAAAGACTGACTTCCTGAACTGATGGTGTCATTTTCAGGCACTTATCGCTGTGACGTGCAGGATGCCACCTTCCGCAGGGTGAAGAGGGTTTGCTGGGGGATCCGGGTTTTGCCCGTCGGGGTTCTCAATCTGGACTACCAAAGCTCTCTGGCCCAGTGGGACTCTACTGCAAACCAGCAGAACCAGACCTTGTCAGACCAGCATGACCACTGGACACTTCTTCTTAACACAGTACGGTTTGCTTCAGGGAGCGGTGGTCTGTGGATGCTCCTCACTCTTTTCATATCGTGTGCAGAAACCAGATTAAACACAAAAATGACCAAATGTTAATGATCGTCTTCATCAGCAGCGTTTGTTCACAGGTGCTGATCAGCTTCAGCCTCGCAGGCGTCGCTGCTGGACTCATCCTGCTGGGCCTCTGCTGCATCGTGACGAGGAGAGAGCTCAGGCTTTTTAAAACCGTTGATTTCTGAAGTTTTGCTTGTCCAACACGACAAATTCACAAATAAAAACATCTGGACTGACAGATATCACCTCTCCATAACATTCAGAGGGTACACCGCTTCAACTATGCAAGGAAAGCAATGAAATAAATCAATGAATAAACATAAATACACAAAAAATGCTAAACAATCCTAATAATAATCACAACTGGCTCCCTTTTAGTCTCGCTTTCACTGTGTAATTCCCTCAACCGCTGGGTCTTCAGCAGCTGCACCAACTGTAATACCACTTGGAAACACCAGAGGAGGAAGTCGTCTGTTTCCACTTCCTGCAGGAATCTCCTTCATCCAATCATGTGTTCACAAAGTGGTGAAGGTCGCTCCATTCAGCCGTACAACTCGTCCTCTTCCTGCTGAAGTAGAGCTCCTACCTTGTTTCAGCATTATTTTTACCATATTGTGTATTTTTTATCTTTACAGTTAAGTTATTGTTGTTTTATTTACCATTCATTTAATATTTACATTATTACTATTATGGTGATGTTATCTTCACAGTAGTTTATCACCTTTTTTTTTGTACCTTTTAAGGTATTTTATCCTTCTTTATAACTGTGTGTTGAGCAACTTGTACAGCAACAAAACAGGGATCAATAAAGTTGTCTGAAACTAAAATCTGGATCTTTAATAAGGGGGCTGGTGGGAGTGTAAAGTCATCTTCTTTTTGAGCTTTATAACAAAACTTAATAACTACAATGCACAGTAATTACAACAATTATAACAATAGAATTAGAAATGTAGAAAACACCAGTTCAGGTAAACAATGTGAATAAAATCTTAATTGCTGGAGTGCTGCATGGTTTCAATGCACCTTTTCATTTCATTTACTACAAGTTTTGAAAAAAGTTCTCTGGTAGAATTTGGGTTTCTTAACAAAATATGCTTTTGTGGGCATAAATTCTTTATTAGATCATTAAAACACAAATGAGATATTTTTGTTTTATGTTGCAAACATCATATAAACCAAAGAGTGTCAATACAGTAATGAAAGAGCAACAGACTTATCATGAGAAATCTCTCCAAACAATAACTGTATGAGGACAACTTGTACAGTACACAGAAATCAATATCTATTACTTGAGCAAGGACTGTATTTTTTTTAGAAAATGGCAAATATTGGATAAATAAACAGACAAAATATTTTATTGGATATGCCTTTCGTTTAGACAGCAAAGAGGAAAAGAGCTCATGTGACTTTCAACCAATCGGTTTCCGCCATTCTTTTCCGGCAAGACTGCATAAGACTGAGTCATAGCTCTCATAGAAAGTCCTGGAAGAAGACTGAATTGGCATTTCAAGTGTCGGGAAGGATGGTGAGTAGAGAATAATGGAAAGTTTCATGTTGATTTAACCAGGTTTAACCAAGCTAACAGCCAGTGTCAGTTCAAGTTCAGTTTAAGCTAATGTCTTTGTCGGCGTTAGCTAGCTAGCTAATTGCTGAGAGTTAAGCTCTTGCTAACGTTCGCTTGCAAGTCTTATGTTGAAGAGCAGTTAACAGTCTTTTACGGTGTTAGCGAGCTAGCTAATTGCTGAACGTTTAGCTTCTGATAACGTTTGCCTGCAAGTCTTATGGTGATGAGCAGTTAATAGTCTTTTTCAGCGTTAGCTAGTTAGCTAATTGCTGAGTTTAGCTCCTGCTAATGTTCGCCTGCAAGTTAAAGAGCAGTTAACAGTCTTTTTCGGCGTTAGCGAGCTAGCTAATTGTTGAACGTTTAGCTTCTGAGATTGTGTGCTACATAGGTAACTTTAATCAGGGCTCTCAAGTTTTGAACTGAGTTCGGAGTGAGATTTTGGCGGCGGCGGGCGGACTGAAGTGTGTGTGCGCGCGCTGTGTTTGTAACCCTCGCCCCTCCCTCTCCTTCTCAGTGCGTACACACAGACGCTACCATGTAGTTGACCAATCACGTTCGGCTTGAACAGAAAAACAAGGCTCTGATATAAAAACAGCGTCAGTCCAGTGAGCACACCCTGACACGCCCAGCTGGGTTATATTAGTAGCCTTGTCATATTCCTCTGCTTTACAACCATATTTAAAGGGCCTGCCTGCTGCAGGATGTTTGTAATAAAATCATCAAATCAATCACTTGATGTGTAATTGAAATTATGTTCCTCCAGAGATCTTGTTTAAAGATTTTCTCTACATGACATTTTTTCTGTCTTAAATATATCTTCATTAATTATATCTCAAAATGAGAATAAATGCACAGCATGTCAGGTGACTTTGACATGATGATGATCTTAGATTTTGAACTGTCTTAAACATATGATGCACAATCTGGAGCATGTAATTAGAAATGGTTGAAACGTCCGAAAATGAATGCTGAATGTCACAAATTGTCTTTGTTTTCCTCTAGAGTGCGTGTATCTCCATCCATGTGGGTCAGGCTGGTGTCCAGATTGGCAATGCCTGCTGGGAGCTTTTTTGTCACGAACATGGGATCACGCCAGACGGACAGATACTCAGTAACAGGACTCTCGGAGGTGGAGATGATTCCTTCAACACGTTCTTCAGTGAGACTGGAGCTGGAAAGCACAACCCCAGAGCTGTTTATGTGGACCTGGAGCCCACTGTTATCGGTAAAATGAAATGAAATGAATGTAGAAAAGACATAATTGTTACTATTTTGTTATGTTTTTTTCATCCCCCAGTTATTCAAACCCTCCTATAATTTATGGCCATTTCCTTAGATGAGGTGCGCACAGGGACCTACCGCCAGCTGTTCCCCCCTGACCAGCTGATCACTGGGAAGGAGGATGCTGCCAACAACTACGCCCGTGGACACTACACCATCGGCAGAGAGATGATCGACCTGGTGCTGGACAGGATCCGCAAACAGGTGGGTACAGTCAGAGCAGATTTTGCTCCAGAATATGAGATGAAAAGACAGAACTGTATCTGATATGTGACCATTGTCTCTCCCTCTCTGTCCTCAGGCTGACCAGTGCACTGGCCTTCAGGGCTTCCAGATTTTCCACAGCTTTGGAGGTGGCACCGGCTCTGGTTTCACCTCCCTGCTGATGGAGCGTCTGTCTGAGGAGTACAGCAAGAAGACCAAGCTGGAGTTCTCCATCTACCCAGCTCCACAGGTGTCCACCGCTGTGGTGGAGCCCTACAACTCCATCCTGACCACCCACTCCACCCTGGAGCACTCTGACTGCGCCTTCATGGTGGACAACGAGGCCCTCTACGATATCTGCTGCAGGAAGCTCGACATTGAGCGTCCCACTTACACCAACCTGAACAGGCTGGTCAGTCAGATTGTGTCCTCCATCACTGCCTCGCTCAGATTTAATGGTGCCCTCAATGTTGATCTGGCAGAGTTCCAGACCAACTTGGTGCCATATCCCCGTATCCACTTCCCTGTGGCCAGCTATGCCCCTGTCATCTCTGCTGAGAAGGCTTACCATGAGCAGCTCTCTGTTTCAGAAATCACCAACGCCTGCTTCGAGCCAACCAATCAGATGGTGAAATGTGACCCTCGCCACGGCAAGTACATGGCTTGTTGCCTGCTGTATCGTGGTGATGTGGTGCCCAAAGATGTGAATGCTGCCATTGCCACCATCAAGACCAAGCGCTCCATCCAGTTTGTGGACTGGTGCCCCACTGGTTTCAAGGTCGGCATCAACTACCAGCCGCCCACTGTCGTTCCTGGTGGAGACCTGACCAAGGTCCACAGGGCTGTGTGCATGATGAGCAACACCACTGCTATTGCAGAGGCCTGGGCTCGCCTTGACCACAAGTTCGATCTGATGTACGCTAAGCGTGCCTTTGTTCACTGGTATGTGGGTGAGGGGATGGAGGAGGGAGAGTTCTCTGAGGCCAGAGAGGACATGGCAGCTCTGGAGAAGGATTATGAGGAGGTTGGAGTCGACTACCTTGGGGGTGAGGGGGAGGAGGACGGAGAGGAGTATTAAAAAAATGTACATTTTGATAAAAAGTAGTTCAAATTTGTTTTTGTGTGTTCGTGTTAAAAATGTTTGCTTTTTAAAATTGTTTAAATGGTTTTTATAGTTTTTGTTTTTGTGTTCGTGTTAAAAAATGTTTGCTTTTTAAAATTGTTTAAAATTAAAACTGTTTTAAAATGTTGTTCCTCTACAGTAATATTTTGTTAAAAATTAGTAAAATAGTTTTTGTTTTTGTTTTGTTGTTGTTTTTGTGTTAATATTTAAAAGTGTTTGCTTTTTAAAATTGTTTAAAATGAAAACTTGTAGATTTTTTTAAATCTTCTTAATAAAGTTCCTGAAGTGCTTGAAGTCGTCAGTGTTGTTCATGTAACTTTTTCTTTTTAAAGAATTAAACATCTTTATGAATTGTGAATCTTGGCCCACTTCATGTAATCCAATGAGCAAACTGTAGACTTAGTTTTGACAGTTTGTTCTACACCAACAAACATCTGCTCAAAATATACTGAGACTGGAAATCTCTTTTTCAAGGAGACGGTGGAGGAGGTTGGTCCTGATGGTATCGGAGAGGAAGATGAGGGAGAGGAGTATTGAAGGCATGTATTCCATCGTATTGATCTCTGATCTGTGCCTCTATCGATTCTTGTCATTGTTTCTTTGACTTCCTGTGCTGTGGTTCACTGGCTTTCATACACATACATCCATGATTGTTTAGAGGAACGTTTTAAGAGCCGTGCAGGTTGTTCTGTGTGTGTAGTTTAATGCTGAGATGCTGTAGTTTTTAGTGATGTTTTGCTCTAGAGGGCCAGTTTCTCCTCTCACACTCTTCTCTAAGCCACAGTTAATCTGAAGTAAGTTTTTCAGTTTTATTTCCTCACTTGGATGTTGTGCCTGTGGATGTTCTTGCTGCTCTTCTCACTGTCGTCACTTGGGGGCAGTGTTGTTCAACAGATGTTTGAACTCCACTCGGGCTGAAACTGCAAACTACTGTAAATTTCAAATTACTGCAGGTGGCCTGTACTTTACCTACCAAATGACTTTCATCAGGTGCTTCCGTGCACATTTACAGATGTCACATCTGTTCTAAGGTGTGATTTGTTCTTTACATGCACAGTGTGAGAAGAACTGAGGCCTCACCTGCTCAGGTTTGGTGTTGACTCAGCTGTTATCGGCCTGTAAATAAACTATGACTGCAAGTTAAATTCAGGGGTTCAGTTGAGTTTTACTGAGACGCCTCATGGAGTTCATTCATTCTCCTTGAAAGCTTTTAGGTTTGTCCTCTCTGGTAGTTTTCTTTCTGTGTTGTAAAGGAACCACAGCCCTGTTCTAAAATGTCGTTAAAAGTATTCCATGTCACATTTATTTCCTCTTTTAGGTATATCAACATGCAGGTAGTTTCTCCCACCAAACACAGTGAAGGTGAATGAGGTTCAAATTGTGGTGGTTTGTAGAACAGGACTGAAAATAATACAGTGAATCGATATAGACACTGGTGATACCATGCACAGATGAGTGTCTGAGGCAGACGAGTGGCACTGTAAGACGTTAGATAATAAATGAAATGAGAGGTTATGGTTTGAGGGAGGACAAATTCAACATTTACTGATTCACAGGGAAGGAGGATTTGTCGGTAAATGGGGACCTCTGGTGGAGCGAGATGGTGGGAAGGAAACAAAGGCTGAGAGCGCAAGAACTCATCTTTTTGAGTGGAAGTCCTCCAGGGAACCACCTAACTCCATATGAAGTAGCTGAAACCAGCTCCGCCATGACCAGATGTGTCAGTAGACCAGTTCAGATTCAATAACACAATATGTAATGAATATCAGTCCCAGGGGCCATTTTTCATTTAGGTACTTTCATGACATTTTGCTGTATTTACAGGACTTTAGGTGTGAGTATTTGTACTTTTTTCTGTTGGTATTCTTGTTTAAGAGCGAGACGGAGAAAAGACTTTATGCTGAATACACTCCAGAAAACAAAGCTGCTGCTGGATGAACGTGTGCAGCAGGAGCAGCGTTGTTATTCAGTCCTTCTCCCTCATTTACACAAGCTTCATAGATCAGTTAGCAGCTTTGTCAAAAGTCCCTGCGGCTGCTGTTTACCCTTGAAATGCTTGTGAGGTTCAGTCTTTCTTACTCCACTACATGTGTCTGACGGGTCATGGTGCAGATTAAGATTTTATATATAAAACATACGGTGATCAGGACATAGCGGGACACTTTGTTCGGGTTCATGATCAGTCCACTCATTTAGAAATCTGAGCATCGGTCTGTCAGATTCTGTAGGATGTAGCTCAGGTTTTGGTAAAGAACAAAAACGACTTGGTTAGGTTTAGAGAAAAATCCTGGTTTGGGCTAAAATTCAGTTTTCCTGAAATCCTGGTTGCAGCTGCATTTAAGAGCAATCAAAAAAAAAAATGCATCAGGAACTCGATGAAGCTCCAGTGAAGGTTCAGGGACATTCTTCTTCGGTGTGCTTATTTCTCATACATTCACTCATCATCATCAGCTGCTGCCATCAGCTGGTCACATCTGTCCAATAGCACAGCGACACACCTTCTCCGTGAGCCTATCATCTCGCTGCCGTCTTTTTAAGTATGGTTCTCTCTCTCTGCCTTAGCTCATTCGTGCTGATGTCCACCCCTCCACCTCCCTAGCCTTTGCAGATCTTCATCATTTCATCATCCTCGGTCTCAGCAGAGTTGTCAGCCACCGCCGCCGGTGTCTGGACTCCATGGAGGATTTATCTGGCTGCAGGGCGACGCCCCTCCATTACAAAACCTCCCTGCAGAGTCTGAAGACGTTCAACGAGACTTCATCATCACATATCATCTGTTCTAATAAACATTGATCTTCACTGACGTCTCTCCTGACTGAAATACAGGAGAACTCTGCTCTGAATAACACGCTTTGCTGATATTTATGAGCACTTTGCTCATAGTGCATCTGTGCATTCATTTAAATCACATTTTGAATGCAGGACTTTTTCCATGGCCCATTTTAGGACAAGTCTCAATCATAACATATGTGGGTATCATCAGAGACAGAGAGAGAAAGGTGATGACGACAGAGTGAAATGTCTCTGCTGGTGTGTGTGTTCATTTGTGTTATTTTGGGAGGAGCAGAGGCAAATGAGGGACTCCGGGGGAACAACACAAATACAATTATGATGATACGCGTACCGTAATTCATTCATTTCCTCGAAGAACGTGCCCTGTTATGCCTCCAAGAACGTCATTTCCCTCCGTGTGCTTATTTACAGCATCAGTTTGACAGATGCGACTGTTGTCCCCGCGCTCACTGCACCAGCAGCTTAATCGCTGCTCCGCTGTAGCAGCATGGAGGACACGATCCTCTGCAGGGCAACGCTGCCTTTGACAGAGTTGCACGTGACCTTGATGTGTGTTTGCCTTTGAAAATTACACAGAATTTTTTCTTTGGAAGGAGGCATTATTTATTCTACATATAATGACTGGATATCTGCTTCACCACATTTGTTTTGCATCTACAGTTTCTAGTTAATGTCAAATTAAAGGGGCCTCAAAGAAAACAGCTCCACAGAAACTCTCCAGAGAGACATTTCCACTCTTAACTCGGCTCCATTTAAATAATGCTTTGAGGGCCAGGGAGGTAAAAAAAAAAAAAAAAATCAATATTTAACAAAACAAAGCACAGGAGGAGAGAAAGGTCCAGAAAATGAAAACAGATCAGCAGAGAAGAACTTTATCTCGTGGCCCTTTACAGAGGGGGCCTTGGTCCTGTGTTTGGATTCAACAACCCATCTGCACATGAGCCATGATGGCAAAGAGAGACAGGTGGATGCAGCAACACTGAGCTGTGCCAGACTGCTGTGGTGAGGAGGGAGCTGAACCTGAAGGTGAGGAGGGAGCTGAACCTGAAGGTGAGGAGGGAGCTGAACCTGAAGGTGAGGGTCTGCTGATCCGGTCATGACCTCTGGGTAGAGTTTCCTTCGCAGAGCGTCCAGACTCAGCCTAGAGGACGAGGTGAGGAGCTCGATGTAGAAGTAGAAGCTCCTGTGTGCTACGAGAGGCCAGCTGAGGTGCTTCATTCTCATCAAGGTGCCTCTTGGATGCTTCCATGTGGAGGCATTCTAGGCACATCCAGGGAGGAGACCCTGAGGAGGACTGGGAGGTGTTACATATTTCATGTACCCTGGGAACACCTTGGACCCTCCAGAAGAAGCTGAAAGACAGGTAACAGGGCGTCTGGGGCCCAATGGGAGCACCAACGTGCCCCTACACCACCAGCCAACACACACACACACACCTACGTACACCTCACCACACCAACACCAACATCGTAGATCCAAGAAGAGGCGGACAGAAACATGTGCAATTACTAATCCGTCTGCCCGTTCAGCACCACGGACAGCTCCACGGATTTATCAATACACAGCGGTCAGACTGCTGATGTTCAGAGCCGCGGCCGAGCTCATAGATTCTAACAGACCTCAGTCAGATGAAGGATCAATGAGTCAGACAGACCAGACTAACACATTGAACTTAACTGGCCCTCTGGCTGTGCACTCTCTGCCACGAGAGGATGGAGAAGGGGGGGATGAAGGTTAACAAGGGCACCCCCCCCCCAAATCTACTGCTGGCTGAATTCACAAAACATCTCAAGGCTCAATAAGTGGCTGAGCTCTAACTCCTCTATCTAAGAGGAATTCGTTCCATTTAGAGCCCAAAGCAGCGCCTCCGCCTGGAGGTCAGAGACCGTCCAGAGGACTCTTCATCACTGAGAGCCGCTCGCCGTCAGCTGCTGCCGCTCATTCAACTTGTTACACCAGTGTTTCAAACAGGCACGATGATGAACTTTTAAAAGCCCGTTTGGCGGTGACTCAGCTGCAAACGCTCACAGCGACTCCCAGCTGCAGACATACAGCGTGTCCCTCGTCCATACTTCCAAACACTGTTTCTAGCAGGTTTCTAGTGTTCAGCAGCTGAACATGGCCGACTGGTGAGCGTGCTGCTGATGGATCTGTTCCACCTGGACCTGCTGGATAAAAAATATATTTATACCACCACACCTTTCCCTCTTTATTCCATCTTTGAACACACACACTCACACACACACACACACACACACACACACACACACACACACACACACACACACACACACACACACACTCTCCATCACTGTTCATCTCTTTCCATCCCGCTGCCTCTCACTGCTGCATGAGATCTCTCCACAGCAATTCACACTCAGTCGCTCTCACTCAGCTTAAATGTCACTCTGTCACTCAGCGTAACTGAGTTGATCTGAACTCTCAGTAGCTCTGAACCACAGATTCTCCCTCGCTGTATCGTTAGCTCACACTTCCATCTCGCTCTGCCTCTGTCCTCCACTCACCCACTCGGATAAAAGCGTGATGGGAGCTGTTCAGACCCACCAGGACGTTTTGTCTTCTTCTCTTCCTCAATCCATCACGTCTGTGTGTCAATGCCACACACTCTTCGTACAGAGTGACTGCGTCTTTGCTTTGCATCATCACTCAAAATGGAGAGAAAGCTCATAATCACATGTTGAGATTTCATTGCCCTGTGATGGTTCAGCTGATTAATATTGAAACTTGCATGCAAAAAGATGGACATCATAAAAAATATGAGGGGAGAAAGAGCGGATATAGATGATTGTCAAGTCTTTGCAGAGCTTTTTGTAGCTGCGTCATTTGCACCTCTGGTCCAGACTATTAACAGCAAAAATCTAATTTTCTCTCCAGTGCTAATAAATATAGATATTATAGGCTAATGCCAAGTGCAGGGACTGCGGTTTGAACGACACTGTAAAGTTTTATATCAGTGTCGCAGAACAAAGCCGCCAGCTTGTTTTGAAAGACCAAGTCCTGCTGATTTTAATTATACGATTCTCATTTATAGACATTAAGTGGCTCCCGAGTTATGAACCTGAGAGCAGAGAGTGGAACGAAAAAGCTGCAAATGGCTTCATCTGGTTCAGCTGGTAAAATGATCATTTATTCAAGCCTGAGGCGTCGAGCATTTTGCACAAACAGATTTTCGGTCTCTCTTTGTGTCCTCTTTGGACTCCGGTGACATCAAGGCTACACTTTCAGCTCACACTTTCTATGTGCTAAATACAGTAAATAGAAAGATGCAGCCTGACAAGATGACAAACTCTAATAATGGGGGACGTTAAATTACAGAGAACAAGACAGGGTGCTGCTCACATCGTTAAACAGTCTTTCATCTGAAGGTCTGGGGTGAAAATGATGTGAAAATGTTGCAGAATGTCACATCTCTAAAATTGTTATTGTGAGCTTTTTAGCATGAACCCGGCTGTAGATCAGCAAGACTCCACTTAAATGAAGTATGAGCAGAGCTTTTGCATGAACGAACGCTCCCTTTTAATGCCTCCTTCCTCCCGTTCGCTGTCACCTGACCTTTACGCTTCTGTCTGCCTTCTACAAAGGAAGAAAAAGTGCAGGAAGCGTCATTTTAGCTCCAGAGGTTAAACCTATAAAACCCTGAATATCCTCAGAGAGATCAATGTGTGGACCAGGTTTTCAGAGGACAAACAAAAGAGCTGTTCACAGTGTAGTCAACAACTGATCTCCTTTTCGCTACAGTTCCTCATCAGTTTGGAGACTGTAGAGAAGCTACAATAAACATGTTTGATCGGTCGTCACACACTAACAACATCTCATTTTCTTTGCATTTTGGTCTTGAGTTCTGTTTTCTGTGCAGCCGACCATCAATAAATATCTGAATTGTCCTTAGAGCTGCACATGCGAGGAAAGGGACCACTCAACTTGACATGGAAACTTTAATGCAACGTGTTGCGTTCATGGGACGAGATGAGAATCTGTGTCAGCGGGGGTCTTGTGTCCAATTGATAAGACCAGCTGCAGCTGGGAATTGTTATGTCCCACCCTTAGTTGGCACTATGGTGTGAACCCCACAGACCCAACTCCACCACCACCACCACAAAAAACACCTCATAAACAAACAGCACAGGGAGTCCACACGGCGGTAACGGGGAGAAATGACTGCGTTTGAAGGACACTTTAACGGCTTTATGGGGTTTCACAGCTCATTCACCGTCTGCACACCAGTGGCAGCGAGCCACCGTGCAGGCCGCTGTCCTCGCCATCGGGAGCAGTTTGGGAATCGTCACCACATTTTGAATGCAGCAACAGGATGATTTAATTTAAGAATCGACGGTGAAGAACAAAGTCATAGAAAAAGATGACAGCCATATTTCTGTTTCGGACATTCATTTGATTCATGTCTTTTCTCCACTCCACACAGATCTGATGTTTTACTCTTCTGACATCTTCTGACATCTGAAAATGCCCATAAAAACAGGTGAGTAGAAACGCTCCAGCGCACCTCGAACCACCAATCCTGTGAAAGCCCCTGTGGTACATTAGCACCAATGACGATACCTCGGTGGTACAGTAGATCATTTACGTGCTCGTTCCATCTGCTCCTTTCTCTCCTCTCTGTAGTGGAAGTATACAAGTGCCTCACTGCTTCCTGCTTTGGCCCTGAATGTTAATCCAGACCTTTTAACTCGAAACTCAAAACTAAACTTTCAACAAAAAACTGATAATGACAATATTACATTCTCAAAGAGACATATAAAAAGCAGGTTATGTCACCCCACAGGTATCCACAAAATACCCGAAGGTGTCACATCTTTGTCGGTGGGCTCTTCACCTTCTGCGCTGCAGCACCTCCATTGTTTGTTTTGCAGCTGTCCTCTTCTCTCCCATTCGCTGTGCCGAAGTTACATTGACCTTTCCGTGAAGCGCTCCGGCTCTTTTGAGTGTGAGTGCACCACTTTCATGTCGCCGCAGTGTCCAAATGTGCTCACCAGAACAAAGAAACCCAGAGAGGATGTCGTCTGTGATCCAGAGCTGATTGCAGAACATAAACCGGCATTTGTACAGAGCCGGCAGATGTCACAGGGGGATTTTTAATAATCTGTGTGCAGAGGGAATTAACTGCTCATAGCATTACCCCTCCTAACTGAATAAACCAGTTCTACCTGCTATAGTCGTGTGACACTTCTGATTTGATGTAATGAATTCAGTAATTTGTCTAAACTGACACACGAGTGCCCCGAGTTTATACCGGATAAAATAAATGAACATATTTCTGCACTTTGTGCAACCTGGTTGGAGTAGAGTGTGCTGCTCTCTGGACACACACACACAGACACCCACACTGGAGCTATGGCAATGGCCTACATTTCCCATCAGGCCGTGCTGGACAGATTATTGAAGGATCAACATCATTGTTAGTTGCTGAATGGTTAATAGGTGGGCTAAGCTAATGCTAATACTTTGCTGTAATGCCTCACTTTTGTGAAATGTCACTCCCTAAACCGTCTACAATGGACTCTCTTCAGACGCCTCACTTCATCCTTCTATGGCTGTCTGCAAAGAGCATGTCCTGACCCCGCTCAGGTCGGCCTCTTCCATGCATCCAGTCTCTTCTCTGATGAAAACACCTTGGACGAAGCACAGTCTCACCTTTGTGAAGTTTAATTCGTTCTGCATCTCTTGGGTCTTTCACTCTGCTGGTGTGTTTTGTGGAATCGCTCTTTATTCAAGTCTGTGAGCTCAGGTCAGCTTGTTTTCACTGCGCAGACAAAGCCACTCACTTTGAATGTCAGGAGATGTCTGGAAGTCTTGTTTGTCAGTGTCTGAATACCAGAGACACAAACATGAAGGGATTTTAAAGTACATCATGTAACATCAGTCGCACTGTTGGCAAAGCAGGCTGCGCTTCTCTTCGCTAACAGAGTTCTTGCTAATTTGCTCTTCAGAACAGAATATATCACATTTTTCGACTTAAATTATCTGCCAGAGTGAGATTCTGACTATTTCAATCAATTCACTGCTGTTCTGAGTCACTGCAATGATGGAAAATGTTTGGTGTTCGTGACTCAACAGCTGCACAGCGTGCAGACAAACCCTGTGGGGTGGTGCAGTCATTTCAAGCACTGAGAGCGGCAGTGGAGCAACCAGCTGGAGGTCAGCTCGGTTGTTTCAGACTCATCATGTGGGCTGTGTGGCTTTCTGTGAGACCAGACCCTCCTAATGATCTCTCTGACTCCTGAAGTCAGTGATGTGTCGAGAGGATGATGTAAGTTACACTCTCAAGTGTGCAACACGCCACCTTCGCCAAATCATGCAAAAAATTATACAAAGCAGAACAGCAGGAGGCGTTTAAGGACGGCTCGGCTTTTCTGGTTCAGGTGAAAAATCCCCTGGATGAGCGCTGCAATTAGAGAGGGCCGCATTTTCCAAAGGCCAAGGCTATTTTGTGCCCAAGTGGTATTTGTCCAAAGGTTAATTCATTGTACAAAATACAAGGTCGCTCATGAGTTAGCTTGGCATTTTCTTGGCTTTTGAAAAGTCTTGAAAACTTTCATGGTCGTAAAGTTGTCGTAAAGTAACTCTTTGTTGTAGTACCAAAGCATTGGCTCATCCGTGATCAATGTGTGTGAGATGCAGTGTTTTTAGACACAAAGCACACACACACACACACACACACACACACACACACACACACACACACACACACAGAAGTCCATCAGAGTCTCTGCACTCCGTGTGAAAACACCGTTTGTAATGAAATCACTGGGATTTGATACAGAGTGCTGAGTTGTGATGGGTCGGACCAGGAGCATCTCCCAGCTGTTTCGTGACTGCATCTTGGTCAGCTGTGACAAAATCTGTCCACAGACGGACGGACAGACATACAAACACCTGCCAAAATATTCAAAACGCCTCCTGAGGTAGTTCCCAGAGGGAACGGCCTCTCAGTGGCGGTAACATAGTGCATCGCCATCAGCCCGATGCTTGAAAGTGCAGTCTGAGGTAAAGCATGTTCATGATTACACATTATGCCGTGTAATTACTGTCTTAAAGTATAGACACTTAGCTTATAATGAGTTTTATAATAACTGAGCAGCGGCTCAGGGACTCTCACCTGTAGTCCTCCTCTTTATCTTCTTCTTTGTTCTTCTCATTTCATCTCTTTTCTGTCTGCCTGCTGTTTATCATCCTTTGTCCTAGTCAGCCTCTGCCTTTGTCTGGGTAATTTAAAAAGAGAGCTGTACGGGGAATATGTCAGCAGCACTGTGGCGTACTGACTTATTTGCATAATTTCTTGCTGCTGTTTAGTTTCCTTAATCACAGTATCTTTTGATGCTGCTTAACAGCGACTGTCATTACGGCCACTTAATTCAAAGAGGCTTCTGTCATCTGATTAAGGGGAACATACATTAACTCCATGTTTCCAATTAGAGCATCATTGTGCACACAGCATTGCTGTGACCTGTCATGCTAAAGGTTTCCTGCAGGTGAGTTTTGTTTCATGTTTGGATCACGAACATGCTTTTACTGCATGAATGAACTCAACACAGATGGTGAAATTCAAGCTCAGGCTGAATGAATGGAGTCATTTATCTGTAAAGCATCCTTTCACTCACTGTTGGATGTCCAGCTTTTAAAGATTTGGCTCAGCTCAGGCTTCAAATTTGGTTTTCCCATCAGTGTTTGTGCTTTCCCAGGGTGATGTAAATGCATCGTGATGTGTTTAAATCGTATGTGTGAGAAGTCTTTCCAACTGAAGGCCCAAAGCGAACTACAGGTCCCTGCTTCAAAACCCTTTTTTTTTTTTGTCAGATGCAGTCCAATAAAAACATGAAGATTAACTTCATCAGTCAGATTCGCCAATAAGAAGCAACCCTACATACTTTTATTACTATATATACTACTTCATATAATCCTACGTACATTATTGTTATGGATGGATCAGTGTGAAGCGTCTCAGACTAATCGATCCTCGTGTTTCACCTCGCCGTGTCATTGGTGATCAGTCATAAATGACAACATGTTTTCAGCGTGCAGTGTAACGACTGTAATAATTGAGCTCTAGAAGCAGCTTGTGTCTCCTGAACACCTGGAAATATGAATGTGTGCTGCTGCTCTTTTCCATCTCACCTCCTCCCTCTTTTCATTCCTCGCACTCCCACCGCTCCATCATCTCCTGTTGTTCTCTGTTCAGCGGCGTCCATGAGGAGCCTCTCTCATCTTGATTGCTGGCCTTTTTCTTTCCTCTCTGGTAAAAATCAAACGCACCGCCGCAAGCACTCCGCTGTGTCATTTCATTTTTCAAAGATGGAGAAAAAGGGCAAAGTGTTTCAATGATTACCCAAACTGTCATTTTCCAGTGATTTTTGCTAATACAATAATAACAGCAGGCACATTTTCCAGCACTTGTGTCGGCTTTTTCTCTGCTCTCCTCTCTTCGCTCTGCCAGCTCTCACAGCGAGTGTTTGACAGGCAGCAGCATTCAGGGGAAGGCGAGGTTCACAATCAGTGAAAAACTCCCCAAATTAAAAACTCTGGACAGGCAGCTGTGGATGTTTTCACATGTGTTTCTCTGTCTGTCTGTGAAATCAAACTCTCTGTCTCACCTGGACGTGATGTGCGTTTTCAGTCATGAATGAAACCCTCAAATATCCACTTTTCTTTGCTTGTAGATGCAGAGAAAGAGCAGGCTGTTATTTAATTTGCATCCACGTTTCCTCTTCCTCCTCTTTGCATCGTCCTCTTTTTGTTGGCTTTCATGATGAGTCATTCTAAAACAGTGCGTCAATCCTTAAGTGTCCACTCTGACTTCATTTGAGCTTTTTGTCTGCTGGAAGCATCTTCGCAGCACAAAATCTCCTAATTTTCTCTGAAAAACATGGACTGCTTTGAATGCTGACAGTGAAGCACATTCAGGAACATGAAAGTATGAAATGAGCATTAGCTGTACATATCGGTGACTACCAGAGCTTTAAATGGCTGTGAAACAGCAGCAGCCTCAGCTTTCTTTCCCTGGTAGGGAAGGCGTGACACTGGAGTTAGAAAGGGCTCATCGGGCTCTCTCAGACCTCTGCACTTATTTATGGCTCGCTCAAGCCTCAGAGGCCCATTTGGAAGCTGGAATTTGCTCAGTAGAGGAATTCTCCAGTGTGCAAAGCTGAAATGAAAACCTGGAAACTGCACAGGTTTGAGCTTGAGCCTGAAATGTCAAACTGCCTCGATGGAGTGGCGTGATTTGTTTTAATTTTGCAAACATCAAAAGATTTCTTCTTTTTGCTCAGGTCGTAGTGTTCACACACACACACACACACACACACACACACACACACACACACACACACACACACAGTGCTTCACCTGCAGAGGAGCACAGAAGTATTAATCCAGGTGTTTCAAAAGTCGTATCCAGTACTTTCAGGCCTTCAAGGCTGCAGCTATTTATGGATGTGAGATGGATGAGAGATAAAAGACATTTATGTAACTATATTTTATATTTTAGCTCTTCAGACTTTCAAAGCAGGAAAGAAATCTAAATTCACATTTTGTTTGGGTTGCAATGAATCCATCCACATGATATCTATGCATTTGATTGGTTAAATTAGCTCATATTGGTCTGAACGTGAGCTCACTCCAATCGGTCTGTGTAGTTGATATTTACCAACTTATAAGATGACAGAAATCACAATATTAAAAACACAAAGCAAGAGGGGGAATGGAAGTCTGATACTCATCATACTGAGAAGTGCAGTTGGTTAATTTGTGTTAATGGTACAGCGCTTTGAGCTAAATGCTAACCTGCTCACAACGACAATGCTAACATACTAATATTTGCCACATTGTACCTGATAAACATTTGCTGAATCTCTCTCTCTCTCTCTCTCTCTCTCCCTCTCTCTCTCTCTCTCTCTCTCAGAGTCTTTGCTGTTGTTTGTTTGAACCGGTTTTCACAGACACGTCCCTGTAAATGTAATTTTTACATGCCCAGCGTTGGCTCCCCCTCCCCTCGCTCTTGGATTTATTGTATCTAATGATGCACACAAGTAATCTGTGTCGTTCCATCACAAACATTCAGATCGTCTCAGCTAACTTCCTGAATAATATTCAAGTTGTTTCACACTGACAGCAAACGTCCTCTCTTACATATGAAGCGACCTGAACTGACTGCCGCTGATGTTACATGTGTTAGATTTGCAGCTCATTTCTGTATCTGTACCCTCTATTATGAGTGCAACAGAGACCTGAGGAGACGATCTTTCAGGGGAAAATGATGCAGAGCGTCTGATCTTCATCAGCCCCGGGCCTCAGACGTCTCCTTCTTCAGTCTGCTATTTGATGTCTGAGATGTGATGCGTTTCAGTTGGAGCCCTGGGGCCCTTTGATGCCGCGTCCCAGCG
This sequence comes from Chaetodon auriga, assembly GCF_051107435.1. NCBI lineage: Eukaryota > Metazoa > Chordata > Actinopteri > Chaetodontiformes > Chaetodontidae > Chaetodon > Chaetodon auriga. The sequence goes on from NC_135083.1 coordinate 2,274,340, forward strand.
GGCCCAGTTTGAGTCGGGTTAGTGACACTGCAGAGCATGTCGCCTCCCTCCAATCTGCATCATCTGCTGTTTTTAGGAGTTTAGGTTTAGGTTTTTAGGAGCTGCTCTTTGATTATTCTTCACACGATTAAATGTAAAATAAAAGCAAACAATAAAAAAAAGTTTGATAGAGGCTAATTGATATTTCTGGGATGTGGGGTAGTTTTGACTGCTCAGTAGATTTTATGGGACATACAGGACAGTCATGGTGGGTACAAGAGGCAGGTCAATATTTTGGGGATGCAGGGCGTTTCTGTCTGGTCAGACATCAGTTTGCAGGAGGCACAGTGATATTATTTTGAGTGATTCCGCCTGGTCAGATGGTCGAGTTGATAGAGACTGGGTGTTATTTCCGGCATGCAGTGCTGGTCTGACCAGTTGGCAGGTCGATTTGATAAAGGCAGGACAGTATTTGCAGCATACAGAGCGAGTCCGGTTGGCAGAAGGATTTGCTAGCGGCAGAGCACCATATCTGGGATGCAAGGCGATTCAGTGCAGTCAGAGGTTGGTGTGACATTTACGCCGATTCTGTTGGGCCATCTTCCTGATTTGATAGAGACGGCTGATATTTTGGCATGCGTGGCAGTTTTGACTGACTGGAAGCTGTTTTTGATGGAGGCAGACTAATATTTGTAGCACACAAAGACGATTCAGCTTGTAGGCGTGTTGCCGTAATTCGTATTCAAAATGTGCTGGATGCATGTGCCCTTTAAAGTGTGAGTCATCCATGACTCACCCCATGCAATGCCCAAGCACTGATCAGTTGTTAATCAAGACGTATTGGTGTCAAACTCATTTGTGTCAGACGTTGAGTTTGGTGAGACGTCTGCGATGTGTCGGCCTTTTAAAACAAACTTTAAGTCCTGTGAAAGCTGATGTTAAAAGAAGCCAAGAAAGATCTGAGAGACGACTGATGAAGGAATATTGAATGTTCAGGGCAAACCAGAAAAAGATGAGAAAAACAAGTTTTGAGTCTCCACCGCAGGTCCACTGATTTCTGGCTTATTCGTTTCGTCTTACACAACATGTACAGCGGAGACATTGATCACATGACGAGTTCAGCTCGAAGCAGAAACTCAGGAGAGACTCGGCCATCTTTAGCTTCAATAGATCTTTAATAAGGTGCAGAAGGCTGTAGGGTAATCCCTGCTTTGATGGACAGAACGTTTTGGGGACCTTCGAGTTCCTTTGAGCCGACATGACTGGGAGGACATTTTAACCCAAGCTGCTGCATTTTGTGGAGACGCAGGTTTGAGTTGACACAAACTCAACTCAAACTTTATTCATACAAATGAGCAGTTGATTCTAACTTTAAAGAACTGTTTACAGTTAGAGTCAATGAACAGAAAATCACGTCGATTCACGGAGCTCAGCAGCACCTGTTAGAGAAGATCAACAGTATTTTGACTAAATTTAGTTCTAACTTTGCTTAAAACCTGATTCTCTGCCTACGGAGGTCATTTGTAGCATCGAGCATGAAAAGATAATCTTCTTAAGTGGAAACTTCCCCCAGGCGCCAGAAGAGAGAGAAGATCTGAATCGTCACACAACCAAATCAGACTGTTTAAACGCGGACGTAAAATGTCATTATTTGATATTTTTATTCTACACCAAGATGAGTTTCAACCAAAAACTCACAACTCAGACTCAGAACAAAGCAGATCAGACTTCATCAACGTCCTCTTAATGTACCACATCTGCAAAGACATCAAAGAAGATGAGACTGAAAGATCTCAACTTTTGGATAGATGGATTTCAGCTTCAGAGCTCGACTGCTAACCGTTACGATTACTGCTCCAACTCTGCTTTAAGTTTACAATTTCACCATCTCCTACATTGTGCTATATATGGAGAGTACGTATTGTTTATTTTAAAGGATAACTGTGGTTTGGCCTCTCACCGTGCTGCACTGATGGACAGGTGTGGTCCAGGACCCTGTTACGTCGCTGTTAGGTGTGGTTAATGATGCAAAAGAGCAAACTTCTGACCACAGCCAAGCACACTCAGTGTTACAGGTGAGAGGTGAAACAGGCGTGAAACGTAACCACAGAAGTCATCTATGGAGGTCACCTGACATGAAATTGAGTTGTCAGGGGCCAAATCTGGGCTCACCCATGGTTTGTGTTACAGCAGACGTCTTTTAGAGTCTATACATTCTGTTTGTTTGAGCGTGTCCTTTAAGGCAGACCTCATCCGTCCCATCATTTCAGGATGCATGCTGGCTGTTCCTTTGTCCGTGGATCATTTCAAGCCATTAAACCCTCGGGGCATCGTTGTCTTTCATTGAGATGGGATCACTGATGACAGCTGTAATTACGCCTTCACGTAGCGTTGAATTACAGGCTGAAGGTTTCATGGTGATGGTGACCTCGACCCACGATAGCAGCTCTGGAAATGACAATTCCTGATCCTCTCACTGCTGCGATTTATCTCCTCTTTATTCAAATTATACGTGGCATATTTTGAGAAGCCCGAACGACGTTTATGCTCTCCAGCTGTCCTTTGAGCCAACAGAACTGAGAAGGCGTTTCTCACTAGTGCATTTTGTGGAGACAGAACATTTTGTCGCATTGGTCTGTTCAGACGTGGATCAACGTGACCAGCTGAGTCTGCACGTTCGGCTGCGCTCTGATAACAGAATGCTAAATGTCAGCCAGCTCTGGCCCATATATGACTCCATATATTAACTCTATGGGGAGGCTGATTAGGGGCTGAGAGTCAACCCAAACTTGCAGCATCTGGGCCACTGGTTGCTAACAGAGCAGCTCAACTTTGGCTGATGCTGTGAGCTATTAATTATGAATGTGGGAAGAGACAGCAACTCAAATTTAGGCTGCTATTCCACCAAGCAAACCACACAAAGGACATAAGAGATGGGGATTTCGGGTTGTGTGACAAATTCCCTGAAAACAGGGCAGGAAGAAAAAACTCTTCCTGTACTGCCACTGGGCTGCCCCCCTCAGGTTGAATGTGAGTGCTGGTTTTAGTCAGGGGAGGTGGGTTTGTGGGGTCTGGAGAGGTGGGAGACCTCCTGATGGTCTGGCCTGATTGGCACAAAGTACAGGGCCAGTGTTAAAAATACAAAACAAAACAGGTAAATCAAGCAAAAAAGAAAAGAAAAGAAATGTGGCTACAATCACTCAGAGGTGTCGACCATCAGCCCCCCGCCTGGTTTTACCCTGATGGTACGATCTCTACCTCTCATCACATGTGTGGCAAAAAAAAAAAAAGGACCTCACAGAAGAAAGAGAACAAGAACAACTTTTGTCAAAAACACACACCATCATGGCTGAACTAGTGAACCCAGAGAAGAGGAGGAGAAGTTTAACAAAATATTACAGATTAAGTAGTGATCGAAGCTGCTACAGTTCAGTTATTTGTCGCGATACGGCGTACATAAAGGTCACACACAACATGTTTACAGTTTCCCGCTTGTCACACAACCCTGACTGTTTAATTTATCTTCAGACCTGCAACATGTTAATCACAAGCATTGATCCTGCAGTGCTCAAGGCAGGCAGGTGGATAATTGAGTGCCTTGATCTTTGTTTACAACAGAGGAGATGTGAATAAGTCTGCAGGGGTGAGGGGAGCTTCATTTGCACACAGTGACACGGCATGATACGTGATGATGTGCACAAAGGGATTATGGGCAAACATGTAAATTCTTACACAAACACACTGGTGGTAATGCAGGCAAACAGAATCAGGTGTTGAACACAGCGGCAGACGATTGAATGCCTCCACACACAGCCCACAGGCAAATGTTAATAAAGGAAAAGCTGGAAAAATGAACTTTCAGGAGCTGTGTTTACTCATTTCGTATCTCGAGTTTAGCTAGAAGCCAAATGGATCGAGCCTGTGTGACCTTCATCAACGCCACGTGAATTAATGTGTATAACAAACACTGCAGGGTCTGTTCGAGGTCACATGTTTCTTCTCAGCGGCTCATGTGAATTCACCTGCACGAGTCAGAACCTCATTATGCAGTGTGAGGCTGCTGGATAGAAGGAAAATGGCATCATTCAGTGTCCATTTAATGTCACAAACACAGCAGCTGCTTCTACAGGTTACTTCCTCGCTCTTCTCTTTCAGACTGATCCACCACCAGTCTGTCTGATGACGCCTCCTTATCATTTTCAGAGAGTTACCCAACACCAGTTTCAAAAGTTTTCATGTCTATTTAGGAAATCCCAAGTTAAAGTCCTCAACATTTCACCCGTGAAGAAGCAAACTGAGCTGCTTATGCAAACTTGTGATGACTCTGAATACGATGCAGGCACAGAAAAGGTTTTTTTTAAAGCAGGGAGTTTAATCACTCCTCCCAGAGAGTCGGCGAAATATTTCTGGGAAGTGCAGGAGACCCAAAAAACGCAATAAGGCTTCATCATAAAACAGATGCTGGAAAGCACTGAACACCTGAGATTGATGTGATAGTGTGGGAGTATGACAGATTAGATTTTTCCTTCAACTTTCCTCGATCTGAAGAAACTCATTACAAACTCATTATCTTCCAGAGCAAAACTGACTCCATCAATAACACCCACTGCTGTGGAGCTGCCATCTCCTGTCCTCCCAGTCACTGGTCTCTCCATCTTTGTCTGCTGTGTCTGAATTGGCCCACCACATGAGGAACACCACCTGCTCTCTTGACCATCTCCCAACATCTCTGGTCAAGATCTGCCTACGTGCTCTGGTGCCTTCCATCACGGCCATTATCAATACATTCCTCAGCACTGGGATTGTTCCAGATGATCCCACAGACAGCTGTCACTCCTGTTCTCAAAAAAGTAGGTGCCAACCCATCCAAGCTGTCACTCCCACCATGTCACCATTTTGTCCAGTATGTCAAAGTATGGAGATACGCCAAGGTGTTCCACAAGGCTCGGTCCTTGGGCCGTTGTTCTTCTGTATCTACATGCTTCCACTGGGCAGCATCATCCACAAATATGGCCTTGGCTACCATTGTTATGCTGATGATACGCAGCTTTATGTGTCCACGAAGAACAGTGCCATTCATAAAGCCACCTCGCTCCTCGCCAGCTGCCTACAGGACATCAAAGCCTGGATGCAACAAAGTTTTCTCCAGCTTAACTGTGGCAAGACAGAGGTGATCCTAATTGGCACCAAGACCACGCTGAAACAGCTTGCCAACTCTTCTCTTGAGATTGATGGCGTAAGGGCCTCCCCTCAACCCAGGTTCATAACCTGGGACTGTACCTTGACAGCCAACTCTCATTTGAGGCTCACATCAAGTATGTCACCAAAGTCTCTTTTTTCCATCTGAGGAAGATTGCTCGGATTCACTGCTTTCTCTCACAACCTGCCGCAGAGCGCCTCACCCACGCTTCCATATCCTCCTGGAATGACTACTGCAAGCCCTTCTTGTGGGGGCAACAGACAAGACCACCAGTTGGCTGCAATACGTCCAAAATTGTGCTGCAAGGCTTCTCACTCACACCTCTCCTCATGAGCATATCTGTCTTCACTGGCTCCCCATCCGCCAATGAATTAACTACAAGGTCCTTGTTCTCACTTACCAAGCCATCCACTCCACCAGTCCTTCCTACCTATCAGAACTCATCACTGTATCCTGGCCCACACGCACCCTTCGCTCCTCCAGCTTGCTACAGACTTTTTTCCCCTTCTTTGTTCTTAAGCGCATTGGATCCTAGAAATGCACTGTACAAGACTGATTTATTATCATTATTATTATTATTATTATTATTATTATTATTATTATTATTATTAGTGTGACCCCTGATTTTGACAGCAGGGACATCAGAGAGTTCACGTAAAGTCCCTCCACTTAAATCATGTTTAGTCGGGTGAACTGATGAATGTTGGCAGCTTTTAGCAGGGTTGAGGATATTTATGATCGTTATGAACGACAAGCATCACCACTGTAGATGCTTACAGTCCTTCAGCTGCTCAGGCTGAATGTGAAGCAGTGCGCTTCTATACGAAGTCGGCAGAAAGATGGAGGCTTTTGCCTGAGCCTATTCTGATCTTGTTTGTCAGTGCTGTTAAAAGTGTTATATGCAGGCTGTAAAAATGACCTGATAGCTCGTCTGTGGCTGGAGTAATTATGACAGGAACAAAGGAGGAAGTCACGCTAAAGCAGTTCTGTTGCCTGAACTTCACCAAACTGTGACGGTCACCTGACAAACCTCAAAATATCTTGTAATTAACTTCTGGAGGCTTCAATTTATCTTTGATGGACAATTTTAGTTCTTATTTTTTATGTTACTTCTATAAACTATTGGAGTGGAAATAACTGCATTGACTATAATTGATAGAGTAGCATACCTGAAAGCACATTTTCCAAGGCCAGTGTTTACTGTTGGAAGGTGAACCCGTCGGCAGAAAAGGTTTGATAAGCTCCAGATGTCCCTGTGAGATAAAACGACTGAGGAAATGATTTTCAAGAGTCCCAAAAATACATCGGAACCAATGACGCGCTCCCCTCGCACAGATGTGTACCATGTCAATTTAACCTAACAATTGGTGGCATCTGAAGTGAAGATTAGTGTGTGTTTGTAATGTAAATATCTTCTATTTAGTGGCTATATTTACACTGATTTTCATTGTTGATGCAGACCAGCATGTTTGCATTATAGAGTCTATCAGAGTCCATCAGAGAGTGTCCAGAGGGAGAAGAATCAATGGAAGGAAACTGTTTCTTTAACCTTGTCTGGCTCTAATCAACCTGCTCCACATGGTACATTTTACCTTCTTTCCAAGTTCCCTCCTCTGTTTATCTTCGGTACGGTACGCAAGTTCAGACGGAATGCAAAGTGAATTTTCTCCTCACTAAACTCACACAAAGTTGACGGCTTGCGCGGCTTTATTTGCCCCTTGTTTGACTGTAAAAGTAAATATACTGTGTACAGTTCATTCAGACAGTATGCAGGTGCCAATACTGTTATCATTTGCTCATTTGAGTTCATCAGAAGTACACGTGCCGAGGCCAGCCAGTCTCCAGACCGTAGACAGGAAGTGATATCAGTTGATAATGACAGCAAAAACGCTCCATGATGGCAGGTCATTCATCACCGACCTCTGGGAGGAGAAACTTCTTTATGAGCCGTCAAATATCTCGAGGAATCTCATCTGAAAACCGAGAACAAAAAGGGGACAGCAGCTTTTTTCAAGATGACTGATGATAGCAGAAGAAAAGGAAGGAAGCGGTCGCTGAAGTTTTCAGTTCAGACCAAACTGAAAGATTTTCAGAAATGAAACCTTTATCTTTTTCTATTAAAAAGGGATGAGAAAGACACATTTCTCTATTTCAAAGAATTTATAGTTCTGATCAATATTAAACATCTCGGATAAAAACTATTGGACTGAAAAAGCTTGAAAAGGGAGAAAGTGGAAACAGACCTGAAATGACCCCTTTTCAGACATTTTTCTTACCTCGTTTTTCTCATAGGGGGACTCTGCCCCCCCCCCCCCCACCGGCAGATGTATTAGAGCTAGATTCACATGTATTATTCCTACTGTTATCGAGTAGTCGCACATTGAGCTCTGACAGCTTATTAAAAGGACGGGCTGGCTTTTGTTCGCACTGGGAGCTCATTCATCAACAGGATATTGATCACAGCGCAAAGCTGTGCAACATGTTTACCACCAGTGTCGGCACAGACGGCTCCAGGTGGAAGACATGCTGCTGGATCCCAGTCGGAGAAGAACTGAGGACAGAAGGACAAAGACGGCGTAAAAGACGGAGAGTGAGGCTGATTCCACTTTTCAGAGCCCTCCAATATTCTGCACTGACTGTAAAGAACCGAGAATTAAACATTCACGGTGTTGAGCTGTATATTTTGCCGCAATAAGAGGAGAAACTTAATTTTTTAAATGCGTTCAGCTTTGTTTTTGTGCCTTACTGCTCATGTTTTCATGAATCAGTTAACTGTTGTTTCAGATGTATTTCTCTTGTTCGGTGATCAGACACTGTTTCTACAGCAGTTTGATCAACTTTTTAGGCCGATAATTAGCCAAGTTAAGACAGGACAAGTGACAAATTACATGTCTATCTTTAGGCGTATTGGAGTGTGCTGACGTCACGTAGTTCCCACCGTAGTTCAACCTCAGTCGATGTCTAATCACCCAGAATAAAGATCTGAGGCAGCTAAAACCACTTGGTTGAGGTTGGAGAAACCATTGTTCAGTGAGAGACTGGATTTGAACCGCGGTCTTTAGCTTCAGTGTCCGATATTTGGACACCAACCATCCACCTCGAGATCCTCCCCAAACCCGAACCCAAGCTACCTCCACAGCTGCTTCTGAGCAAAAGTACAACAGACTTGAAACTGTGTACCCAAGATTACTGCAGTAAAGTTTACTCCATGCATGGTGGTTTACCATGATGCTTTAATTAAAAGGAAGAAGATTCGTCAGAGGAGCAGCACCAGTGATTCTCATTTCAAGCCCACCAATCACCCTGACACCGGCCAGCAGCGTCCTGAGTGATGCTGGTTTAATGTCAGACCTTCGGCCCACCTCGGGCTCACAGCAGCCGCTCATCCATCAGGTGAAAATCAATTGTGCGTCAATTAGAGGAAGGACCTGTGTGTATGGATGGGGGGGCGGCGGGATTTACATTGAGAAGCAGCACATTAATGAATCAATTTCAAATTAAAAGCCTCTTTCACCGCCTCAAAAACCATCAGAAGTTTGCTTCTGTGTGGTCCCAGCATGCCACAGGGCAGACAGTGTGGTGGTGGAGGTCAGGGTGGATGGAGTTTACATCCAATCACAGACCTGCAGCTAATGTTTGCCTTTTCTCACCAACAACAATCTTTACCTGCACTAAAGGTATAGTTTGATGCAAATGCTTTCGTATTACCACGCAAGTAAAGTTTTGAATGCAGGACTTTTACTCGTAACAGAGTATTTCTACACAGTATTTCGCCTCTGTCGCGATAAAGAAAGCTAATTCATCAGCAGGAACATTTCATCTTCTTGTTGTGCTGCTAATGTCAGACCTTAAAAAAAAAGCACACCTGGATTTATCACCTGAGAAACACATGTGACAGGTGATAAATTCCACAAAGGCACATGTATTAAATATGATACTTCACAAGTGCTTTATGAGAGAGGGGAGTGCTAATCGATGCTGCGTTCAGGGGGCTTTGTGGCGGTGGGAAACCACTGACACTTAAGTCACAGTGTCGATGTGAACATCACTCCTCTCAGTTAATGAAACGAAGATCTTCTTGCTGATATTTGGCTTCATCCAGGAGCTATAATGAGTCATCTGCTTTAGGCTCGTGCATGTGGTGCAGCAGCAGCACTAACGATGGCTTTAAGGGCCTGAAAGCTTCATTCATGTAGAAGTACTTGATGTGTTACCATACTGGAGTACATTATTTCAAAGATTTGGTCATTTTTCAAACCATCGTGTCCTCCAGTGAAAGTAGCTCAAACAAGATATTATAACTTCATTTGACTTTATATGAAGCCCTGAAGATGAGATCATTAACACTGATGGATCCAATAACAGCTGAGAGGAGCAGAGCCGAATCTTTATGGCAGCTTCTGCCTGAAGTTTAGCATCTTTACATCTATCGAACTCACGCTGTGCTACGTGAAGCTCCTTCAGTAAGAAGACGAAGGCTTTCATTTCACCACCAGACGACTGAAGACGTCGCCTCTGATTCTCCGTCCTTGTCTGAGTTCTGGAGAAGTTTTCATCTCTTGGTTGGCATCGGCTTCGCTCCCTCTGATATCAGATGTAGTGCATGAGTGCAGCCCAAAGACATTTCACACATATCAAAGAAACTGAATGTCTTTGCACCAACTTATGTCAAAACGCATTAATCAAATAACAGGAGAGTGCGTTTCTGATTGAAATTATGGGTGAATGTAGTTCAAATATAGTTAATAATTTAGGTAAAAGCATCACATATGCACCGTGTGCAGCGCACAGCCTCATCCTCCTGACCTGCACTTCACCCTCACTGGAATTTCATCTGCAGAAAAGAAAGGACAAACTCTTTAGATTCATTCAAACAAACCAATAAATAAAGTAAATTAAATCCTGAGATCCATTAGTTTTTGGTCCAGAAGTAATGAAGCAGAAATACTTCCTCTGTAATCTCTGTTTAAATATGGATCCAACAATTTGTATGAAGCTCATATGACACTGATCAATACATAATCATCTCATATTTCTCATGATGTAACTGATCACACTGATCAAACCCTCCTTCGAACATATTAGAGCCCATTTTGAACACGATTCTTTCTGTTAAAATATTGATTAGAGCAGCTTTAACTTCTAATCAATAAAACAATCTGTACTTTTATTTGTGGTTTTTAATTGATTAAATGATGTTTCAGCTCTAAATTACTGGAACTTTTCGTTTACATTTCGATATATTTGAGGTTTAGTGTTCGTGTCGGCGCAGGATGGTTTTTTATTGTGAAGGATAAATGTTACCAAGTCATGAACAAGGTCACACCTTTATTAGATTAGATAAATCTGTTAATTAAAGTTTAACAAGGAGAAAACACTGCAGGCCAGTGTTTCCTGTTATTGAGAAGATCCCTCTTTTATATTTGCTGAGGAGCAGTTATGAGTTTTTAAAAGAGGATGAAATTCACGATTTCACAAAGACTTGAAGATCTTTTTCAGAACTCTTTATCATAAAGTCTCACAACTTTCAATAGCTCACGTGGACATTTTCAGTTGTTCTCTCCATTCTTAAGGATTTTCAACATCTTTGAACGGTGAAAGGGAGACAGAAGAGGAGGGAGGGCGGCGGCCTTCATCCAAAAGCCTTTGTCTGCTGGTGCCAGTTGGCAGCACAGATTTGTTTTATGTAGAAAGGAGAGTGAAGGGGATTGATTGCTCTCATCTTCATCAGTTTCAGAGCGAAGGAGCAGAGGAGCTTGTAAAGAATTAGAACCCAAATAACCCTGAACATACGTTTGATAAGGTTTTACAACATCAAGGTCCTTTCAGGCCCGAGTCTTTGATTTCAGACACGAAACAACTTTTTTTTGTACCTTGTGAAAAAGTGTTAGAAACAAGTCACATCCAGGCAAGAAACACAGAGCTCCAAAAATTCAGAAAATAAAACATGAGAGGGGAAATTTACTTTGGAGGAAACGTGTAAAATCAAAACAAACCCAGAGAAAAATATGTGATTTAAAATGAGCATTGTAATATTGATGATCTTAAAACTGAAGATAAGAACGAAACAAATGACGAAGACAAAGTCGACCAGCCTCTGAAGATCATCCAGGATGAGACTGAACCGAATGTCGGGTCGTGATGATGGAAACGTGTGCGGATTGGAGGAGGATTGCTGGAATTCCACTGCTTTTGGTGATAATTAGTAATGTAAAAAATGTCAAATGTAAAAAACTTAAATAACAAAATTTCATTTCAATGGTCTCGTTACTCGTTATTTTTGTCTTGCCCAGAAAGTGGTGGGCAGCTGCAGAGGACAGAAGACAAACACAGCCTACATCCTGGATTTTACAGTGACCTGATGTCACCTGACCTCATGGTGGCGCCAGACAGATCAAACAACGTGAGCTGAGCTGAAGAAACTTGTGTTCATCAAATTGAATCATTTATTAACTACTGTAGTAAAACTGTGTTAACGTGTACATCCAGCGTCATGTGGTCTGTCTGTTTTACAGGTACGAACACTGGTCGCTGCTGCCCTCTGGTGGTCAGGAGTATTAATAACACCATGAGATAATGGCAACAACGATCGATAAGTAATGACACTTGACGCTCACGGTGCCACAGCAACACTAGAATAACACAGCTCTGTGTGCACTGATGGGAGTTTACATTTTTTAAAATAATTTTCAGTAACTTGCATGAAACCGGATGAAATATCCTCCGAGATGAGAGCAGCTGTGTGACGATGATGCGGGCACTTCCTGATGTTTGCAGAGGGGAAGTGACGTCACCACCGGTCAGTTCTGGCTGACATGAAACACACCGAGGCCTCTCCTCTGCTCTGCAGGGGGGTAAACACAATCCCCGCTCTGGGAGTGTGTGCACAGTCCTCCCTTCATCCATTTCCATTAGGGAAACGTTTCACTGCTGATTAGTGACCCAATAAAAACGGGTCTGCAGCACATTGTGGGTCAAACCAGATGCTGAGTCAGCGTGCTAACAAGCTCACAGTGGCAATGTTAATGTGTTCATGCTTAACAGCTGAACGTGAATGTGTGAGGCAAACAGAAGCTGCTGAAAAGGCCGAGCTCGGCGTCGTCCTTTTACGTCAAACTCTCCAGAACAGAGCGAAGGTTCATCTGAAGGATTTGCAGCTCGGTGTTAAAGTCTGTGAACTCTGCAAAAGTTAACTTTTTCACAGATGCGTCGGGTCGGCAGGGGACGGTCGTGGTGAACTCATTAAGTGAAGAAAGACTCTGAGCGCAGCCCTGGTGTTAATTACTCGCCTTCGAATGAATACCTTGATGCCATTCGCACTGGTGTGTGGGAAAGGAGAAGCTAATGAAGGCCGAAGGAAGATCTACAAGCGAGATGTATTCTGCAGCCAGAGACAGAGACAGATGTGGATGTGAATACATTAAAATACAAGTGTTAAATTAAGCACACAAAAACAGCACGTTCGGATCATCATCATCATAGAAAGTATTTCAATTACACTTAGAAAGGACAGATGATTCATTATTATTATTTATTATTTTTTACCAAAAAGCACATTGGGAATCACTTTTTCAGCCCTGAGTCGAGCCTTTCTTTCCTTTTTGTCTGTAGCCTGAAATGTGAATCTCAGAGTCGGCTCATTAAACTCGTAGCTTTGATCACACAGAAACTGAAGCTTTCATCCATTCAGATCTTCTCTCCTCTGGACTGAGGCAGCTGCACTGTAAGGAGATCATCCCGAAAAAATACAGAGTCCAGGGTTCTGAATTTTTGTTTTGAATAATTTAACATTCATGAGTCACCATAATTGCAGAAGACATTGCTGCAATAAGCAGAGGAAGAAGTCAGGCGGCGCCGCCCAGTCGGCGTTCCCCGTTCATCACCCATAACATCACCGCAGACGCAGACTTTGCTTTGTTTGAGCAACGTTTTTCTCTCCGTGCAGCCATTTTTCAAAGTGACTGCAGTTTTAGGCTTTACGGGAACAATAACCGCTCTGTGACAGTGTGCTGTGAGCCGAAAACAACTCAGCCGCCGCTCTGCGAGCTCACTGCGGCTGACATTTGTTTCAGAGAGTCAGTGGACGTCCAAAACAAGCAAACGCTTAATTAACTCTATCTTCTGCAGGGGTTTTTTGGTGGGGGGGGGGGGCAGACCCTGTGCGGTTTCTGTAAATTTGCTGCTTGGTTTTGTCTTGTTTGTCTCATAGTTGCAATAAAGTTCATTAAAACAGCACCGACAGAAAGGGGCAGCATTGTTTCGTGCAGGCGGGTGAAGGATGCAAACAGCATGTAAAATACGACTCTAACAGTATTCACAGAGGCCGTGGACGCTTCATGATGGAGCTTTGACGGCGGCCATGTGGAAATCTGACTCTGAACGGCTGAGCAAAATATCTGACGTACAGCTGTTTGATTGTGGGTGATTCACACAGTTAATTAAGTGTTGTGACCCCCTCAACAACAACTGATATGACAGAAATTCAGTCCTGTTTCGCAGCGACTGACTCAGGTTTAAAATCCAGACGGTGTCGCTCGGCTTGAGTTCTGTTCGAGGCTGTTTCCACTGTTTTAAATGAGCCTGCTGCGTTTGACTGGTTGGTTCAGGCTGTTTGAGCCGCTGTGAAATCTGTCGTTAATAATGTAAAACTCAGGTAAAAACAGCCTTTTTCCAGCCTTCTTCATGACTTTATCTTATGCTAACTATTGTTAAAATCTTTTAGAAACATCCTTTATGAAAATCATGGACTTCAGAGTGCAAACACTTTGCACTGATTGATCGATGTTTGGTTAGATTTGCTCTTTTTGACCCTCTGATGATTTGATTTGCAGGAGACTCATTCATGGTTGGTAATTGTAGCTGTTGCTTTGGAGCTCTGATAACTTGAATATAGGTTTTGAGGTGTGTGTCAGTGTTCATTCATCTCTTATGTACTTCCTGTTCTGTCCGGACACTTTTCATCTAATTGATTAGTGTGTGCGTGTGTGTGTGAGAGTCCCTGTGGCTTTATCAGCGGTGTGTTTCGTCTCCTTATTGGACTCACGCTGTCCTCTAAGCACAGCTGACAGGTACAGATTGGATCCCGGTGTCTGCACAGCCTCCTCTTTCCTCTTATTTCTCATTTGGCTTGTAACTTTTCACGTCTTTCTTTCTTTCTTTTCTTTTCTTTCCCATCTTCACTTTTTGCCTATTCCATCGTCTCCTGTACTAGTTTTCCCTCTAGTATTACCTTCAGGACAAAACACTTTCTCGTAACTCTTAAGTTGGCATGACATTTACTGAGCATCTTTAAGCTCCCTTTAATATTAATGACAGAAGTGCATTTTTGCCCTGAAAGCAGCGAAACCATCAGTGCACTGTCACACCTCGAGGACTCGTGAACATCGCAGTGACAAGCAGGGATTTGAACTTTTTGCAGATTATGTCTCTTATCTCTCAACTCATCATGTCTCCTCTCATCTGATCACCATTCTCTGCTATCTACCTGTCAATCAAGTCAAATCACATTAATCCCTCTGTGCTCTCTGTGCATCAAACTCATTTCTTGGTTCAGGCAGTCCAGTAGTGGTGCTGCGTGTTGACCTGGTTGACCCTTTCCCGTAGAGTTTAATTAAAGTGGCCCCGCACACACACACACACACACACACACACACACACACACACACACACACACACGCTCCGTGAGGATGCAATACGCATATTAACTTGCAGCCACACAGCACAAGCATACACATGATAGATTCACCCACAGTCACTGTGGTGTGCTACGTGTGTCAGGACGACAACACGGGAGTGTTTTTCATTTCCAACCGACAGTCAGTGTTTTAGCTTCGACTGCATCTGTTCCATGACTTTAACCAAGGGATTATGACTGACCATGATGACGAAAGTCCCCAGAGCTTCACTGTGACCCAAACAATGATCTTAAACTTGTGGCTAAACGGAAGCAAACCTTAACCGCAGCATTGCTGGAGCATTTCTTCGTCAGCTGATGTGACCAAAGCACCATCGTCCGAGGTCTGATTGTCGGAACGGCCATCGAGTTCCTGTCAGAGGAGCTCAGGCTGTGCACAGGCTGACAGGGGAGACATTAGGCAGCTTCTTTTATAAAGGTTTACCAGCCCGTTTCATGACCGAGTGACTGTGACAGCAGGCTTGTTTGGATCAATGATTGGAGTTTCTTGCTCACTTCGAGGAGGATCTCTGAGAACTTCATCTACTTGGTTAATAAGAGGCAGGAGGCTCTGTAGTAAAGCAGCTTTTATATGAGAATGACATCTGAAAGTGAACAAGACTTCAGAACGTGGCCCTCATGTTTAATAAAGCAGTGAGTGAGTGTGTGGCTCCATGCATGTTCGCTGTGTGTGTGTCTGCATTTTATGTGCTTGATATGTTCTTGGCAGCTTGTCGATGTGCGTCAGGTTATCACAGTGTTTGGGCATTCAAGCAGCCATGCACTGTCCCCCAGTGTGCGTGTGTGTGTGTGTGTGTGTGTGTGTATGTGTGTGTGCAGGTGTGTGAGCGCTCGTCTGCCTCCGTGAGGAAGATAAACTAGCGCCAGCCTGCCTGCATTCACTGGGAACAAAAGGAGAAAGCCACATCCTGCTGCGCTCCGTCTCCCGCCTTTTCTGTCGCATTAGCTCTTAAAAGGAAAGGAAATGAATTCTGGACACGCTGACTGATAAACACAGACGGCTAATTACAAAATGTAAACACTAATGTTTTGTCATGTTAAGACGCACAGAGAACTGAGATGAAAGGAAGAAGAAATATGCCTGACTGTAGCATCAGGTGTTTGGTCTCAGGAGCTAAACTGACACAGAGCATCAGGTAGTCAGACAAAGCATCTGCTCTGATGTTATTATGCTGTGAAGACATCGCGCTGTATAACCCGGCCCATAAAAACAGGCCAACACCCGCCTCTTGTCCCCACAGAGGCTGCACATTAAACCATATGTGGCTGAAAGTGTAACGCTTGCTTTGAAGTTGCCAGCGGAGAGCTGTGATCTGCTTGTGAGCATGAATGAGCTCAGAAAATGTGATCCTCCATCACAACTTCTCAGCAAAACTGATCAGTGGGTCCCCAAAATCATTAACATGCATCATCTGGGGACCATGAATAAGAGGGATCTGATGGAAATCTGGCCATTAAATGTATGTTAGACCATTAAAGATCAGGGGATCATTGAATTAGTTATTTATCCAACAGTGTGGACTGCATTATGTGTGTTTTTTGGTATCGAATGAACACGTGTCCCATAACTATTCCTTCAAGATAATGTGGAGACTCACTGGAGAAGATGGCAACCTGAAAAAAACAAACAAAATCATTTTATTTTGAAGGTGAAAGACGTTTTGTTTGTATTCGTCTGTCTTCCACGTACGATAATTAATGAAAATACAATCGACTGCTGTGTTGTTTGTTACAGCTTGTCCAGTTTCTGCACAATTTCTGCATAAATTAGTGAAATTAGATGAATGTGAGGAGTCAGCATGTTTAAAAAAAATGAAAAAACATAACGAACCCACATGAAATCAAATTAAACCTTGACCTCAACAAGTCACATCCATCAGAACTCGATCAGTCAAGCACCTGAGTCTATTTATTACCTCAAGCCCGCAGTGCTGAGGCAGCACCTGAAGGTCAGCTGATTAAAAGTGTCTCAACTGAAGAGTTTCACGGCACAGACAAATGTCCCAGACTGTCATCTGTCTTGTGTTTATTGAACTGAGAGGCCGTCTTTATGCAGAGGTGCTGCAGATGTTTTATAGAGCACTTCATGTTCTGTAGGTTGTTCTTTGACTGCACGTCTTCAGTGCCAAGTTTATATATCAGACACACAATTCAGCTGGAAGGGTTCATATTCTCATTGCATAAACACAGTGAAAAGGTCAGAACTATAAAAAAGTATAGAGATGCGAAATTGCCTGAGCTACTTGGATCCTGGTTCCAGATGGAAAAGTCTCTTCATCGTCTCCATAGACGACGGTTGGAGTACTTCTACTGTATGGCTGCTTGAAGGTTTTGTGATTTGGAGCATTTAATAATGTTTTATAATAAAACCCTGAATAATATGAACCTCTTCACTTTCCACTGAATGCAGCTGAACTCTGACTCCCCTTCACTCTGCTCCAAAGCGCCATGTTTCATACAGTCGATACATGTGCATGAGTGGTTTAACAAGGCCAAACATTTCTAATATCTCTGTCCAGTTTGTTTCCTGAGATGTGCACATGGTTAAACCTCCCAAACTTTGGGGGAAAATGCAAACATAATCACCTCCAGTCTGCGTGCCGAGTGTGCAGGTACCCAGACACAAAAAATAACTTCTTAAAAACAGTCAATCTTCTCACTGAGGTTCCTGTTTGCTAATGTGATTCTCACAGAGGCAGTGAGACCTGCTCAGTGCCGCACCGTCAAGCAGTGATAAAATGAGTTCATACATCCAGATTAAAGATGATTTGTGGGGTTCACAGAAGCCTGGTGACCGTTAGAGGGACTATTGGAAGACAGGACATGCTTATTAATCAGGCTTTAGTTCCACTTCATCCAACCATTTTTCATTCTGCTGCCATGGTGCAACATAAATACTCATTTGAATGCATCTGTTCTTTGTTTCTGTCACAGTGAAAGAGAAAATGATCAACAGTATGTGTCATAATATTTGGATTTTCACTTAAAGTAGTTAAGCAGAGCATCCGAAAACTCGTCCGTCGTAGCTACATCTCTGTTCAGTGTGAAAGCTTTCAGCTCTTTCTGCTCCCATGACACAGAAACTCAGACGGTATATTTAGTTTTTGGGTCTGAATTCAATTTGCTAGAGGAACGATCAGGACTGATCAGTGCATTAACTTATGAATTATGCAGAAACAATGGCGGTCTGCTAATGTCACGAGCTGAGGAATTATTTGATGATAATGAGACAAACAGCAGTGACAGACAGCTTGCTAAGTCAAGATAATTACATCAAGAGCTGTAATGGATTCACAAATATAAGAGGAAACGGTCGCACTCAGGCTCCAATGACAAGCACCAGATTAAATATTCATCGACTGTATGTAAACTGGATAATTCCAGAGTCACATTAAATCTAATCAAATTATTTTCCTCAGTTAAATTCAAAGTAATTTGGTTCTTTCCAGCCGTCCATCATCAGTGATACAAACTTAAAAACTACCACAAACAGTGTACTTTTACCATGTTTTTTTTTAATCTTTTAAACACTTTCAGTCACAGCAGTTTTGGACGTGTGTGCACATCAAGTCCACCCTGTTTGGTAACTTTCAGGCAACTTAAAGCTGCCATTATGACTAACATGCAAGCTCTGAATCCTTAGTTTGTTTTTGCAAAGCTCGAGCTGCTGGCGAGCAGACGCTGATGTGTTTGTCACTGAGGTGTATGTGCAGGGCAGCTGACCAAACAGGTAGGTGTGAACCTCGGCTCCTCAGGTTACCGAGGACGTGGCAGGTAGCGAGGTCTCGACTGTTTCTGTGGCTACTGCTACCGGCCGTGCATTCATCCATGAGAGCTGATTAGAAACAGTGACTGAGCGCTGACCCGGCTCACCTCTGCACTGTTGACCAAACGGGCTCATACAGAAGGATCGTCTGATCATGTGAGGCTTTCAAAGAGCAGCCAGCTGGTCAGTCGTGAATTTGTGCAGAATGATCACGATGCATCATTACGACTTAGCTTTAAAAACATCATTTGACCCAATATCCTCTCCACCTTCAGTCATTCATTGTCCACCGGCTCATCTCCAGCCAGTTTAAAGTGCATGAAACACAGTCTCTGTCTTTCTTGACCCCATAAATTTAATCAACTGTGATTTTTTCTGTCAAAGAGTTTAGAAAACCCTGACCGCTGTGTGTTCCACATTGTTTCCACTGAGGCTCTATGATACTACCATTCTGTGTTTTTTTACCATTGGAAAAATGGTTTGGAATTAAGGTTACGGCATCTTGTGACCTCCTCGCCTGCAGAGGCCATTAAAGTGGCGTTAAAGGGATGGTTAGTCTGTGGAATGTGGAAATGTTTCAGTGAGTTACAGGTAAAAAAACTACCCTTTAAAGACAAGATGCACAGTAAGTTTGGTTTAATAAAGATGGAATCATTTCACTGGAGTTCTTAACAGCCACAAAGACTCACCCAGAGCCCGAGCTCCCCCGGATCCATCCCGTCTCCATGACTCTGGTCCATCATCGCACTCCATCCATCTATCCATGACCCAGATCTCTGCCTGCATCCTCTCATCCCTCACTGTTCTTCCCCTATTCTTTCATCCCCCTGCCCTCATCCCTTCATCCCTTGACCTTTATTCTTCCATCCCTTCATCCTTCACCTCCCATCCCTCATCCCTTCATCCTTCACCTCCCATGCCTTACCCCTTATCCATTCATCCATCTTTCCCCTCATCCCTTCATCTCCCCTCCCCTACACCCCGCCGTCTTCCCTTCCTCCCTCGACCCTCATCCTAATACATACCTTATCCATCATCTATGCTCCCCTCCATCCAAAATATGCATCAAACCATTATGACTCCTTATAAATCTCACTGGCGCGCTCTTTGTTCGTGAAAAGCTGAATTTGAGGTTGAAGAGAACAAATTTTAGAAACCGACCGACAGTCGGACGTTGAAGTGTGTGCTTAGAAAAGCTGCGGAGAAGTTTGATGTGTTTCAAAGTTTTAATGGAGGTAGAGCTCAGAGCAGCAGGCCGGATGTTTCTTTTCTGCCCATCTGTCACACACACACACACACACACACACACACACACACACACGGAGGCTGTCAGGTTCCCATCCTGTGTCATCCTGACTGCCGATGGCACACACTCTGTACCATCTGCCAATCTGCAACCTTGAGACTAATGTGAATGAGTGGTTGTGTGTGTGTGTGTATGTGTATGTGTGTGTGTGTGTAGGAACTGGTGTCCATTTGTGCGTATTTGTGTGTGTGTGACAAGTGTGTGTTTGAGTGAATGGAAAAGCTTTGGCGTGGTGAGAACAAGGTGACATGATTGGACGAGGACAGGAAAGAAAAACACTTTTTCACAGCAGCTCCTTCCGATCTGTCGCTCGTCTTCCTCTTCCTCTTCCTCTCTCCCACAAACCACACTCTGTGCTTCTTTCTGCATTTCAGCCTTTTTAAACTTCCTGTTTTATTATGTTTTTTTCTCCAAGCCTTTCCTTCCTCCTTCCTTTTCTTGCTCTTCATTCCTTCCTATCGCTTTTTTCCCTTCCTCTCTTCATTGTTACCTTTTCCTTTTCTTCCTTTTCACATTTTTGATAGATGGAAAAACACATTTTTGTGTGTGTTAAGATGTCTTGTTTAGGCCTGCTGTGGATTTTGCTCTCAGAGAAATATCACGGTCTGAGCTTTTGAAGCACTGAGCTCATGGTTTTGCAGAGTATTTGATGTTCTGAGACTGCACCTCTTGAACAGGCTGTTCTGAACTGGAGGGCCACAATAATTGGCAGCCCTTCGCAGTGTAATGCTACCAATATCCTGTTTCATTAGCTCTACTTGAGGAGCGCTGGGAATAAAATTAATTGCGGTGGAGCTGAACCTACAGAAGAAAATATATCCCCACTCATAGAAGTCGTAGGAGTCCTCACACCAGCTTGTCTCAAAAATACAACCAGCTCTTTCTTTGTTGAGGGGTTCCCAGATGCTGTAAGACATAATGAGGTATTGAGTTATCCAATAAAATCTGCAGGTCATTTTTATATGAATCTGGATGAGGCTGTGACACACTGGACGTCATCACACAGCATGCGGTCGTTCATCACACTCACACATTCAAGTGGACGCAGGAGGACAGCAGCTCCGGGGCGAACACACGTTTTCTCAGCAGAGTTTGAACCATATGAAGGTTTCAATAATCTAATATTAAAAGAAGGCTGGGAGTGTGTGTGTGTGTGTGTGTGTGTGTGTCTGCTAATGCTCAGGTAATTTGTTCCACAGAGAGTTGGAAGGGGTGATGGCTCGAGGAAGAAACTTTAAAGACAGAGAGGCAGGAGAAGAAATGGAGCCAGAGGCACTTTGGTTACTTTCATTTTCACGCCTCTCTGCCTCCTCGCGTGTCACAGATGGCAGCGCTGGCGAAGTTTGATATATCTGTGGTCACTGTGTGTGTGTGTGTGTGTGTGTGTGTGTGTGTGTGTGTGTGTGTGTGTGTGTGTGTGTGTGGAGGCTTGTGCGAAGCGGCTGGAGTTTGATGCCGAGTGAAAACACTTCGGCACCGTTCGCAGAGGCATTCTGTCTGATCCTCATTACTTTGAAGTGCCTTACAGTCGCGCACGAGCTTGACCTAAATCTGAGCCCGACTAAAAAGCCAAAAGCCAATATTTCAATCCCTGACACTTCATCCTCTCTCAGATGCAGGTACACTGTCTCCTGCCACAAGTTATAAGCTCGTCCACCTTGAAGCTTTAAGCACTCAAGACCAACAGATGAAATGTTATCAGACCAGCAGGTGCTTGAACTGGATGTGCAGAGTGGATTATCTCATGGCTGTGTCTTATCAGCAGGGATCACACGTGTCTCTGCAGCCGTTCGTCATGCGTCCTGTCCAAATGGGTGACACGAGTGTCTACATGTGCATGCTGTGATCCCCATTTGCAGTCTTGCCTCTCGGCAGGTTTGTTCGATCCGCCATCGAACACGCACACTCGGGACACGCACAAGGCCGTATTCATCTGAAGGACGCCGAGACCTGAAGCCTCCAGGGAACGAGAGTGAGTCAATACAAAGTCCTCTCACATGAGAGACCGTGAATGGAGACGAGGAGCGCCTGCAGTCGTGACAGCTAGAGAAACAAAGCCCCGCAGACACTGTGCGTGTTCATGGGAAATATGTGCATGTGTGTGTCAGACAGCATATGCTCTGTTGATGGTCAGCGGTCAGTCTCATCTGATCTTGTTTTGTGACGCTGACAGAGTTGAGAGAGACCACCGACTCTCCAGAGAGACTGTTGAAACAAGAGAAGCTGAAGTACAGTACAGTTATCTGACCCTGCAGAGAACTCGTCCTTGTCTCAGGCTCAGTTATTGAACAGACTGACTGTGCTGGGTGACCTATGAGGACGTGAGGATTTCTAAAGCTCCAGTAAAAGAAGAGGAAGCTTTCTGCCTCGTCACTTCACTCCTAAACGTCTTGCCACAGAGACGTCTGAAGCAGAAGAAACTGTGCAGTATCTGGTGTTTTATGGATAAATGTGACTGTACCAGTGTGGAGACAGGCCTGTTTTCCATGTGCTGAATTGTACACAATCATGGATCTAAATAACTCATGAGCCATGTGGCCGTTGCATAAAAGTTGCTCAGGATATTCATGAATGTCATGAATCTTCAGTTGAATGAAGGCAGCATTTAATGAGGTAAGCATCTTTACAGACAAGCAAAACACTGAGACTGGAGACGACTGCTACCACTGCTCACAGCGGACGATTTGACCGATGGTGGGTGCAGAGCTGGAGGTTAAAAACTGCAGAGCAGCTGGATAATTGGCTGATGTGTCTCAGGTGTGCTTAGGTGATGAGGAGGCGTGGACAGGTGCAGCCAATCCTGGTTTCAAAACATCCTTCTATGGGACTGCTGTTGAAATTAACCCGCTGGCTCACGCTGACACATTTATAAATGTTGATTAAATGAATAAAAGAAGAAGACAGAGAGAATGAAAACAGATTTGTGTTGCTGTTTAAAACAACGTTTGTGTTTCAACGTTTGAAGAGATCTTCAAACATCTCTGACCTCCGACCTCCTGCAGCAGGACACAGAAAAAAGAGAATTTGTGACATATTCACAAACATGTGACATCATAATTAGCTGAAAGATCATTTGTTATCGGAGTCACTTTAATCTCTGACAAACAGCTCTTCTTCTTCTCTTCCCTCATTTGCTCACTTTTCCGTCTTCACATCCTACTGTGCTAAACCAGGACTACAGGCATCCATGTCTGGAAACTGTATTCACATCAGCCTCCTCGATGGAGTTATAATCAGGAGATTAGGGGAATTTAAGAACAGTTAAGACTTGAAAAAACTGTGAAACGGCTGCATAATACGAGAGAACTGCAGTCGTTTAGTCACTGCTAAGCCCTGACGTGATTAAAATCCAACAATCTGATCCTCTCAGAGACTTTAGGACGACACTGCAAACATCTCTGAATTAAATGCCTGAACACTTTTGACAAACACAGGTCGCTCGTGTGCTTAAATGTTGCTCAGAGGCTTAGGGATCCTGTTTAAACTCATTCTGCGTCCAAACCTGTGTGCTGGAAATGTGGCTGTGACCTGCAAACGCCTCCTCGCAGCAGGTGCTCCGGGTTAGCTTCGCTCTCAGCATGTGAGATGTACAGCCTCGAATATTTAGATATTTTTAACAAGGGGCCCTGCTGAGCTCCCAGCCCGTCCTGTGCTGCATTTATTTAGGCAGAAAAAAGGGAAAAGAGGAAAAGGTGTGAGTGAAGAAGAAGCCGTCTTTTCTTTATTCCTGCCTTTGTCACATCGCAGGTGAGAAAACAGTGCCTGCAAAAAAAAAAAAAAGGCAAAACTCATTTCAAATGTCAAATTTAATCACTGAAACAAAATGTTCAAGACGTGCAAAAGATGTTTGAAATGATAAAGGCTTTTAACACACAGCTGCCGGGGCTGTGGGTCACTGTGATATTTTGAATGCATTTAGTAATATGGTGCCTCCATGTTTGTCCTGCACAGTGCCGCTTTTCTTTTGTCTTGCTGTCACTTTCATTTTCTCCTCTGGAAAGTGTTTTTTACTCATGTGGAGTTCACGTTCAGGATCATCGATGGCTTTTAAAAACAGCCACAATCAGACTTCAGCAGACATTTCGTGTTTTTCAGAGCTACGGTCTGAAAAATGCTTTTATTCAGGACTGAACATACAGGCAGGAGGAAAAGGCAAACAGCTCCTCTGCCTGCACACACTTTGATCAGGTGATACCGGGCAGCTCAGGTGACCATCTGACGAGATGAGCTTCAGGTGTGCAGAGCAGAGGAACGCGCTGCACGGCGCCTCAGAATGTGCTTTGACCGATGAGAGTAACCGTCTTCATTCACTCAGATGCTGCTGGTGTCTTTGGACTTCGTGCTCTGCTTCCACTCCACCTCCTGAGCCTCATCACAGCTCAAACAGCTTTTGTTCAGACCAGTAATTTTTGTTATTTTGACTTTAACAAAATATCTGGAAACGTCCTCAACCATCATGTTCTCGTACAGTTTTCTCTTTGTCCCCAGTTCTGATCTATTTCTCCTCCTTTCTTCAAGTGTCTTTCTTTAACTGTCACGTCCTGAATCCAAAACAAGCATCTGACTGATGAACGACGTCCCGACCTCAATAACTGTTTTCTTGAAGTTACTGAATTTTGTACTAAAAATACTGATCTACTTTATCTCTCTCACATTAATTGCAAAATTTCATCCTCCAATTTCTTCTTTTAAATGTGGATTTAGGACTTTTGGAAGTGGCACAAACATCCAAGATAAGAGTGGAAATTTAATTAGCTGGCACTCTTACTGTTGAACCTCCTGTGGAACACTGGCACAGATTCAGAAGATAAAAAAAAAGTTTTTTCTCCTGTTAGAATAAATATTTTGGGGACAGGAAAATCACTGTGCCGTCGACCGCACGTTTTCTGTCACGCTGCTCATTCCACCTTAAAACTACCTGACGCAGTTTCCTCATAACAGATGAATGTGGCGTTCGTCACTACAGGTTAAGATCCACGTTTTAGGAAATAAGGTGAAAAAGGTGCAACAGACTCGTCTCGGAGAACACAGTTAACTGCACATTAGGAGCGCTGCCATCGTTAGCAGTTATCTTTATGAGATGCAACAAAGCTGCAAAGCTGATTTGAAATGAGTCACGTCTGTGGACTGTTAGGCTGAAGTAAAGACTGGATCCGCCATCGTCTGTCAGTCGGAGAGGAAGAACAGAACTTTCTTGGCGAGGAGGACGCTTTTTTTTTTTTTTCAGAAAGCTGCTAAAGCCTCGTTAGAGAGGACACCAGGTTTTGCTGATCAGGTGTGTGACTCCCAGCAGGTCCTGCATCGGTCCTGGTCCCTGCTTTCAAATTACAGACGAGCCTGGTTGAGTTCAAAGTACAGAGCAGTTCATATCCAGGAGCTTTCGGGTTTGGGCACAAAGTTTTGGATCCGTGAAGACCTTCACTGTGCACGGCATGAAGGAACAGACAGGCCATCATCATCATCATCATCATCATCATCATCATCATCATCATCATCATCATCCTCAGCGTGGAGACTTTTCACATTTATCATGATGAGTTTTCGGCTCTTAAAACTTTACATTGCATGCTGCTTCTGTCTCCTTCTCCTTCACACGTCCATCCGTCATCCCTCTCTCCACCTCCCAGCGCTGCTTCTGTAATCTGATCACTTCGCTCCTGGACACCAAAATGCTTTTCATTAAACCGTCCTCGGCGTCGCTTCCAGATATCCTCGGCTGCTTCCTGATGAAAGCAACATTATGAAAATGAAGAAGGGTTTCAGGGCTTCAACACAAAACTGACCACAATGATATCAGACAGAGATGTGTGTGTGTGTGTGTTGTGTGTGTGTGTTATGACTTTGCTCATCAGGAAGTGTGAATTTTGCTGTTTATGCAGGATAAATGTGAGTTTGTGCAGCTCTCGGCAGGAATGGACGTGCGCTTGTTGGCGTGTTTGTTCTTAATACAGACTTCAATATGTGCACAAGCTCTGTGCCTCCAGCGGTGCTGCAGCCAGCAGGGAACATCCATCAGCATCTGCATCATTGCAAAGTGGCAAAATCATCTTTTGGAAAAATGTCTCCCATAAATATAATAGTCACTGAGATACCTGCGGCAATAATCTGCCCGCTGTTTTATTGTCATTTGATATCATAAAACAGTAATTCCATCCAGGGCAAGTTAATGAGAGATTTTACATTTGTGTGCTGAACAACAAGCGTCCTCCATCTCGAGTAAAACTCAGACACGAACTGTGTGAACACCAGTCGCCACCGTGGCTTAACAGGGCGCCACTCATGAACGCTCATCGACAGATCAGCCGAGGAGGAGAAGTCAGATGGATGGAGGGAAGTGAACATCAGCTGTGCTGCTCCGACATGGAAAACACTTCAGAGAAGAGATGTTAGAGAGCGCTGCAGACGTGGCCCAGCTGTGGCGCACAACACAATATCAAGAGCACTGTACAGCAGCGTACCATGAAAGCATCATGGCCAGCTGTTGATGCAACTTTAAAGCAATGACTGTTCTCCAAAGGCGCCTCTGAAGAACGCAGTTTAATCATGATGATGGATGAAAGAAAAGTCCAGGCTCAGCAGCTCAGGCTGGATGTAAATCCTACATTCTTTGCTGGACGTGGAAGACCCTGACCCAGGGCCCGGTCCAAAGACCTGCTGCACGCTGAGAACCACCGCACGTATCGAGTAAAGGGGAACGCCACAGATTCACACATCAAAGTGGGTTCACAGGTGTCGTATGAAGCCCTCTCCTCAGCTCTGCTGCAGGCTGCCGACTAAGATCAATCTCTGACCGTATGCAGTCGAATTGCATTGTGGGTAATGCATGGAATAAACAGATGATATGTGTGGTTCTGCTGCAGTGACTTTTATTCCCGTTTCTACTGTCAACAAATGTTACAGAATTACAAAATGAATACAGTTCAATGTGATTATTATTATCATTAATTCATCCTGTAAAAGGACACTTTTGTCCACGGCAGACGCTTTGAAATGACCCAGTGCAGAAAAGCTCGAGACAGACAGACTCCAACCAGCCAATCACCACACTGATCTGCACACAGTCGACACACACAGTGTCAAAACATGCATGACTGGTTATTTCTATGTAAGCCCACTGCCCATCATCATGGAGACGCCGTCGGGATGTCACACTGTCCCGTTTCCTGCACGTGACCGCAAACCAGAGAAGCAGCAGCTTTTCGTCCCGTCATCTGCAGAATTGGCTGCGATTGACTCGATCTTCACACAGAAAACAAGAGAAGAAGGATACTGACTTCCCTGGTTTCTGGGCTTCATGTGACAGATCGTGATTGGTTGAGAGTCTGCAAACGTTTCCGGAAGTTGTAACGGGGAAAACACAGGCGACAAGCGGAAAAGGAGCACGTCGCCTGCTAATTTGAAAGGAGAAAACATCTTTCTGTGGATTATCTTCATGTTTTAGACTAAATATTTTTTACTGCAGTGGATCTTCTGGACCTTTGTCGATGTTTCCAGACTGTTTTTGAGTGTTATCGATCTGTGGATCACTGAGAGACGTCATCGCTGAGTTGCCTCAAATGAGCCGTTGGCCTGCAGGAAATATTCACATCAGGATGCTGGATAAGACAATAATGTGATGTAAATGTAAATATCTCGTGTCATTTGTGCCCACACCTGGTTTTCAACTGGGCATTAAAGCCTCCAGGAACCACAGGAATCATTAAGCGAATGTGCCTTTAATTTGATGCTCTGAGTGGGTTTTTGGCCCGAGAGCTGCAGCTGGAGCCACTCTGATAATGGCTTTAATTGGCTCTTTCACTGACAGACCCAACATAACAGCTCAACGCCAACTGCTGTATTTAGGGCTCACGCTAGCAGACGCACTCAAAACAAACACACAAGCAAGAAACGAGCAAACCGTTGTGGAGCCTTCAGAGCGGCCGCTGGAAGATTCACACCTGGAGCTCAAACTCATGCACCTGCAGGGCGTTCACACTGCTGCGATGCTTTGAAACTTCACAGAGCGTTCACACACGCCGACTTGTGTAATCACACACGTCCACAGCGCACTGTTTTTAGCAGCAGATCACAACCTTCATCTCACACACACACAACTGCCGTCACTTTCTTGCATTGTTGCCTTGGCGACAGCTCTCGTCTCATCTCGCCTCCCTCACCCTTTTTATCTCAAGTCCTTCACGCTTTGTGTTTCTGTATTTTTCTTCTTGGAGAAAGGAAACAGCGTCAGCTCCCAGAGGAAAATCAGTCGAATTTGTGGTCCTGGTAAAGTTAACTTCATTTCACTTGAAAAATATGGATTGACTGCTTAAAGGGGTGCTGACATTTAGCTAAAAAGTGTTTTATATTCTGTCATACTCGTGCTTTCTTTGGGAGATTCTACAGCAGTGAGCGCAGGGTGAACAGCTGTCCACACGTCTTTCCTTTGATCCACACTGCCAGGAGCAGAGCTGCATCCACCTGATTCTGCTGACACCCTCCTGCTGAGTTTAACACACCTGTTCACACCTGAAGTTCAGCTCAGGGCCTGAGCGGAAATACCCATTTAGTTCTTGTCTAGTTAGGGTTCACACTGTCTGAAAGACACGGTGAGACAACAAGCTCTAATCCTGAAACACCAGTGATGGAGGGTGGGTGGCAGGGCGGTGAGCTTCATGACTGGTGAGGCACTGACTCCTCTGGAGTCCGATGTGAAAATACATGAACCCAGAATAGAAGCTTATATTTCAAATTTGACCTTGATTAAAACATTTAGTTGTTTTAAAAGCCTTTAATTCAGCTTTAATCAATTCCACACCGTTCAACAATACGATAGCAAGAAAAACAAAAGAATATTTCTTTTTTTTTCGGGCGCGGGGGGGGGGGGTGGGTGGGTGCTGATCTCTCTTTTTTAAATTAAATTGAACACTAACTATCGCCCTCTGCGTAGGAGAGCATGCAGCGATGTGCATTGCGCTGATGGAGCTCAGCACTGCCACCTATCAGTGCGGCTCGGTACTTTCTGCCTCACCCGGCGTGTTTTCACTGCGCATTGACGGCCGATATAAAGAGAGACAGCAGTCAGTCAGTGTGTGTCGCACAGCGCCATCATCGCTGCCTCACTTCGCCCTTCTCCATGTATTTGAACAGGAAATGTGTAAATTTAGCGATTTTGACCATAGAAATGTTGAAATCATACAGAAAACAAAGTTATAGAACAGTCATGAGCTTAAGCCTGAATTTCCTCCTTTTAATGAATTTATAAAGCACAGCAAGTATTTTTTAGATTATATTTCAACCGCACGTCGCTGGTGGGTGGAGGTCAACAGTCCTCTGTGATAAAATATTACGAATAACAAAGAAGCGCTTATACAGCCACCAAAAAATATGTCAAAGCTCATTACTCTTCATGAAGCAACCCGTCTGTACAAGCAGCTTATTCTGAGCCATGTGAACTGTATCGTTAGGCTGCGACCTCTAGTGGCTGACGAAGGAAGTCAGGTGACGTAGTGCGACACCTGCATACGGAGGACTTTGACTGAGGAGCCTGCTGTTCATGTCCCGTGTGAAACCACCACAATGACGTATTTTAAATTACTTAATGCACTTAGCTTATGTCACGTAATATGTAGCTGACTGCGGCCATTTCACAACGTTAACACATGACGATGATGATGAAGGTCCGGGATGACGACGGTCTGGTTCACTCTCCAACATTCACATGTGTCGTCTTGGGAGTCATTTGTAGTGAACCGATTGAGTCGTTCAGATATGAGGACGTGTTGAAATTGATGAGCGAGACACAGATAACCTGCATTCACAAACGGAGCAGAGGTTTCAGTACGGATGTGATGTGAAAGATGAAAATAAGCTGTTGAGGGTTGAAGGGTGGTGTTGCTGCGCACACATTCAGAGCTGATAACCCAAGGCTGGCGCTGACATGAACACATTGTCACTGACAACGTGTTTGACAGGCTCAGTCGTCTCATGCATGCAAGATAAAGAGAACACAGCTCTTTAAAGGAAACCCTGAGAGTCTGTTTGACAAACACAGAGCAAAGGCTGTGATCTCCACCAGCTCCTGCCAGTGATGTGAAGTTCGCTTTTGTCAGAAAACAGGGTGATGACAGCTCACAACTATTTCTGACTGCATGTGAGCTTTTGGTGAGCGCACAGGAGGAAGAACGACCTGAAGAGGGAAACAAACTTGGATCTTTATTACTATTAAAGTATTTGTAATTTAGTACACTTAAGCACAATTTATAATACACTTACAATAAAGTAGACTTTTATAAGCACTTTGAAATGCCTCTTTAAGTATTGCAGAATTAGCAAACATAGCACAAAATGTCAAAGTGTACTTGTAATTTTCTATACTTCAATCATACATTTAATACACAAAAGTGCGCGACTCTTTGATCTTGGTTTGCTGGGGGGAACCCTTTACTAGAACACATGACAGTTAAACAGAGATCATCAAGAGGATTCGACTGATCGTAGCATCAACGCTGTGAACATCCAGAGTTAAATCATCCATGAGGGGATGAAAGAGTACGGAGCACCAAGCCGAGGAGAGGAGGCTGCAGAGACCTGAAGGAGCTTCAGAGAGACTTAAAACTGTGTGCATCACCAGTTCAGGGAAATCCTCCACCAATATTTGATACAGCTGGCAAGAAACCTGCCACTCGGGAGAATGTTTGTTTTCCAGCCAAAGACAGTGAACGCAGCGTGAAGCCAGGCTGGTTTCAACACAGTGTTGATGTTCCAGAGCGGCCGAGTCACAGCCCAGATCTCCATCCAAGCCAGGGCGAGTGGCTGGACTTGAAAAAGTCTGTTTACTCAGTGTCCCTGAGCAACCCGACCGACTGAAACCACAGCATGCAGCGCTGATAGAGGCCCGTCCAGCAGAGTCGAGGCTGCGTTTATGGATACTGACCTTCAGGCAAAGGAACAGAAACAACAAACAAAGGAATCTGTGTTCAGGTCACTTTGTAGTAGGCAACGGATTCAGACGTGTCTCCATCACAGCAATAGATTTTTATTGTCAAAGTAATCCAACATTTGATGGAAATTTGGGGAAAATCTGTCCCGCTCCTCCCAAAACAACATCCTCTCTCAGGACTCCTAAATTCACATCTGTTTCGTCGTAGTTGACTTTATCACACCTCACAGCCTTCATGTTTTGCCCAACAACACGTTTATTGGTGCTGTTATCTCTCCTGCTGCATCTCCAAACATCAGCTCTGTCTGCAGGGTTAAATCCCATCCTCTCTGACAGACAACAGCTTGCTTACGTTAGCGTCAGTTAGCTCCTCTAGCGCAGCACAGCTGAGGAGGAGAGCAGGTTAATATCACGCAGCCTGCCGGGAGGAGCGCCTCCTCGTTTGGGAGTTAATCGTTTCAACTGCGGTGGTTTTCTTTTATGGAGCTGTGGAGGCGGATGGAGGTCTGCTGATGGCTTTGCTGTTGCCAGGAAGAGGTGTGTGTGTGTGTGTGTGTGTGTGTGTGTGTGTGTGTGTGTGTGTGCGTGTGTGGTCCATTATGGTGGCTGACAATAATGAGTCTTTCAAGTGTGTTAGCGTGTTTTACACTTATAGTGGTGGAATGCATGAGTCACTAATGGGCCTTTGATGAATTGTACCTGTGTGTGTGTGTGTGTGTGTGTGTGTGTGTGTGTGTGTGTCCAGCTCGACCTTTGGCTCCACAGTGTCGAGGCTTGTTAAAAAAGCGATTTGGCTCCATTAAAGTCAAGGCTTTCCTCATGGATCCATCCATCCCCTCAGCCCATCCTGACACACCTCCACATTTATCTTTTCATCTTCTTCTCACCTTTATTCTCCTCTTCCTTCAGCCTTATCTCTCAGCCTCGCTCTCACAATCATCCTCTCAGTGCCACAAACTACAGGGAAAACACCGGAGCTCAGGCAACAACGCTTTCATATCTGAGGGTTGGTCAAACATATGTTTGAAGATGATCACACGATAAATTTAGCAGTGGATAAAAATATGACACCTGTCAAAGCAGCAGAGCAGTGCTGCACAGCGACAGGAATGAAGGTGGAGTGATCTGATACCAGAAACAAATACCACAACACCATCTCCTCAAGAAGGTGGTTGAATGAATGGAAGAGGCAGGCTGTGTTTGTTAAGTATGCACGGCTGCATGTAAACAGGAATATTAGCACAATAGTGGCTTATTCTCAGAACCAGAAGCAGAACAAGAGTCAGCATAACAACATACAGCAGTTTATGGAGCAGTTAGGAGAGGAAGGTGGTGAGCAGATCACACACCGGAGAGAGCGGCTGGTTCAAGGCTGGAGGTCCAGGTGAGTTATGGAAGTCAGAGACACAGAGCACAGGTACGAGGTCAGGAGAAAAGAGCAATAAGAGCCGAGCCTGAATACCACATTCATCAAGGTACACAGACAACACACCAGGAAGAGGAAGCACATGTGAAACACAAGGACAAGACAGCCATGTAAACAGCCGAGGAGGAGTGTTTTATGCATCGATCACAGACGTGTCCACAGACGTCAGAGCACTTTACTTTTATAGGAGTTGCCACGGTCAAGTATCTTTATGAAATCCTAAAATCTAAAACAATAAAAGCATATAAAATAGGGTGAAGGGCCTGCGAGAGCTCCGGCTGAACGTCAGAGCACATTACATTCAGAGAGCAAACGTCCATCAGCCTTGAACAAAAAAAAATTCACATAAGAGAGATTAGGTTTTGTTTTAAAGGCACGAACATTTAATCTTTGTGATACTTTCCACGCCTCCTGACATCCACTGTGGTCAGTGTGACTCATGACTGGGACCTTGTGTACATGTGTGCATGTGTGCAGACTGAGAACAGCTTACAGCAGCTTTGAAGGGACAGACCTGCATTTGTCTTTAAAATCTTCACCTTGTGCTCAATGATCACCTTTGATTATTTCACACTGCTCAGAGGTCTATTTATCACAGCGCTCTTTAAACCCAGTATCAGCCCATATCCTGCAGCGCTGCAGGTGACCTCATTTTAAAGTTTTAATGGGCCTTTCATCGCCGCCCAAGCTGTGGCTCTGGTTCATCCGCTCTCTGGTTGGATGCAGCTGCTTTGCCCACTGAGTCACCACAGTTCAACCCCATTAGTGCTGCTTTTTGCCTCCCTCCTTTCATCTCCTGCAGACGAGTCTGACTTTCTCTCTGGGTGTCACTCAGCTCCATCCCTTCCCTCTCCTCCTCTCTTTGCACCAGTCTGACTCCTGGATGAAGGGAGATGGAGAGCAAAGCAGCGGTGACACAATCTGAGTGGCCGGTGGACATCACCTCGGCATCTTTCCGTCCGCCTTTCACTTCAAATCCAGTGACTCCATCTTTTTCTCATATTCATGACTTCAGCGTCAAGAACAACCCGTCGCTCATCGCTTTGTGTATCTCACACAACTGAGCTTTAAAAGCCCCCCCTCAAATATCTTTAAATAAATAAAAAGCACCTGTGTGCAGCCTTGCCTTCAGAGCCTCTGTGTGTGTGTGTGTGTGTGTGTGTGTGTGTGCGTGCGTCGCCGGACGCTATTTCATGCTTGACATTTTACTTTGTCCTCCACAGAGACACTAATTGCCTGCATGACAGAGAAAGTGCTGGAAAAAGTCACATTACCACACTAGTGTTCACGTGAACACACACACACACACACACACACACACACACACACACACACACACACACACACATTTTCCTTTGGTGCTGCGTTTCATGAGGATGGTGATTTATTGATATGAGCTGTTGCTTAAGTTTGTCCCATTAACAGTTCAGCAGATTAAACGGGAAACTCTGGATTTGTTCAGAGGGAGACGAACTGCATTGATCTGATCTGAACTGATTCTGATTCCTGATCCGTTCACACTGACGCCTCGTTGGCTGCGACAGGCATCCTGCTGTTGCCAGCCAACCACATCAAAAGCTGTCAGTCAGCGTGCTTTCATGCTGGATGAAGAGCTGCAGCGCTCAAACCTGTTGACGGTTCATTCCTGACGCTGGAAGCAGCGTCGACTCAAGGTCCGCTCACTCGCTTGTTCCGAAGCTTTCAGCTGTGCCGTCACGAGGTCTTCGTCCGCAGGTCCAGTTTGATCGCTTGTCATTGAACTGTTGAACTGATTTTCAACCCTTCCATTACTCTGAGCAGCTCTGGGTCTTCTCGTCCATGATTGGATTAAAAGTTGTCATCGTCAAACAGCATCACTCTGAATTTTACTTGAATCTTTCTGGACTGAGAACTTTAAAGATGTTGAATTTTGTCATCCTAGAGATGGAAAAGTTGTTCAGTCCACCACTTTGGTCCAGACTGAAATATCTCAAATACTGGATGAACTCCTGTGATATTTTGACATGAATGATCTCCAGAGGACGAATTGTAACTGTAATTACCAGCTGAGGTTTGGCTTGACTTTAAACAGTTGAGGGATATCGGAGGTGGAAACCCCTCTGTCCTCCGTGTCCTTTCATTCCTGATGGTGGACACCGTGAAGAGCATTATACCGTTTGTACCAAGGCCAAAGAGAAAAAGATTACGACCATTAATTTACATTTTCACAAGCCACAACTCAGATATCCTGGTAGCACCTGAGGGTTTGACTAATACCTGGAACAATTGCCATCCCATAAGGTTATGCAATGGAATCATTGTCCATAACTCCAGTAAATAGCACGGACCTTAGATGCAACTTGGCAACGGGAGATGTCTGTATTGCATATTTCATATTTTCCGAGGCTTGCAACCTTTACACTCTATTCATAATACCATTTTTCAGACAGTGGGCTGAGTGCTCGTCCTCTTTCATGTGTTAGTCACGGACTGCTGTCTTCTTGGTAATGCGTTGCAATAACCTGTACTGTAAACAGAGGCCTACTGCTGTTACTCATTTAAGAAACAGACCACAATAATCGAGAATGACAGTTTCATTGGAACCACCTGGAGTCCATTTATGGACACCCTGCAGCCAATCAGATTGGAGTATTTACCCAGACGATGGTATAACACTACATAGTTAAGGCCAGAAAATAATCATTGTTTGGATTTAAACGACTAATTTAAAGTCAATAAATGTCATAAAGCACATGATTTGCTATAAATAAAACCTCTGGCCACATCATAAAGCTGTAGTGTCGTTAGATTACCCAGCAGACTCCAGTGTGTCTGTGGGAAGGAACGTAGAGGATAGCAGTAAAGCAAGGCATTAAATGGAAATGTACCTTTGGGAAAACAGCTCTGGAACCAATGTCTTCCTCCACCTGCCAACTCTGTGCATCAGTTAATTACATTTTATTCATACACACACACACACACACACACACACACACACACACACACACACACAGGAGCCAAAACCCAAGCTCACACAGCCTTCTGTGTTCATGTAAAAATGCAGTAAATCTGTTTTCGGCTGACAGAAATACCACATTTTTCACTTGAGGTGTTCAAAACCCTCCAGGAACAGGAGACTCCGGATGGATAAAACATGAGGGGCCGGCTGTGGGGATCATCCTCATCCTCATCCTCATCCTCAGTCGGCAACCACCTGCTCACAGCTGAGCCAGTGTGGCAGTAACAAGCTGAGTGTGGTCTGAAAAGGCAGCTTGAAAAGCTTCTGCAGAGGACGTCGCTGCTCATGTTACAGTTACAAGAGATGCAGCGACATGGAGAAAATCTAACAGTTAACAGCAAAGATAAGATAAGATAAAGCTTTATTGATCCCACGCCGGGATTTATTACGCTGTTGCAGACAGCAATGACAGAACAAGCTGACAATAAAAAGGAATACAACAATAAAATAAAATAAACTTTATGTGTGTACATTATATACAAAAAAGATGTGTTTCACCACGAAGGCTCACTTTGCACTTTGTTTTCTTATGTAAATACATCACACTGTTACCACTTGAGCAAATGTAGAGCGCATTAAAGACACGACGGGGCTAACAGCCTAAAGAAAACCCACTTACCTTCTTCATTACATCTAATTATAGTCTTTGCATTGGCTTCAATGGAGACCGTGTGTCTGCTGATGACCTGATTACTGGCTGAGCAGCTTTCAGACACTCATGTAGAAATGTGGCATCTTTCCTGGCATTTGATAAAATCTCAGAGTCTCAGGTGAAGTTAATGTGAAGCTCACACCCCAAAGTCATCTTTTCTTTTCTTTTCTTTTCTTTTCTTTTCTTTTCTTTTCTTTTCTTTTTTCTCTCTACAACTAATTAGCTGCTCCTTTGTGTGTGTGTGTGTGTGGTTTGTCCTGTGAATGTGTGCACACCTCATGACAAAGGGTTCATGAGAAAACCTTTAAAACTTGTGTTCACCAGCACAAATTAATCTCAGTGACAGCGCCAGCGTCGCCCGCGGCCATGTGTGAATCCTCGGAACGCGGCGCTTCAATCAGCGGAGGCGCTCCGAAGTATCATGGCAGTAATTCGTTTGAGTTCGAGCCGCTGAACGTGTCCTGCATGGCTGGATTGTGATATTTCTTTTTTGTTGTCAGAGTTGTGAGGTGTTTTGTCTCCCTGTTCAGGTGGGATTGGAAAATTAAGCCGCTCAGGAACGTAGCAGATATTTGGTTCTCCTTCGTTATGACACTGAAGATATTATGTTGAGTTTCTGAAGAAATATGTAAAAGAGACAGGTAGTATATGAGTGTTTGATGCATTACTGCAAAACAATATGACACACTGGGTTTGAACAGTTCATTCAGGTTTGAATGAAATAAAGGAAGCAGCAGGTACATAATAGAGAGGGGTGTCCTGTCAAGACAGCAAAATATCATCATGAGCAACAGGAACGAAGACCAAAACTACAAACATGTACCAAAAACAAATAAAAAACTAATTTGACTTTTGCTCTTTTTCTTTATTCATTGCATCAGATACGAGTTGTTTTGGTTGTCTGGACTCACACTGTTGATGTCCGTGAAGCCGCTGTCACACATCGTTACAGAGCTGACCTCCATCCTCACCATGGACACCTTCTTCATTCTCCTTCAGTCTTTTGCTTCCTGTATCGATCTGCTCCTGATTTATTTCCACAATGACCCTCTTAGGTTTCATTTATTAGCAGTTGTGTCACAAAATGATTCATCTGATGAAACAGCCTTTGGTTAAGAAGACACATGGCACATAAATCCACGCCTGCTTATTGATCAGGAGAATGAATTGGGCAAAATAAATTGTAGAAAATAAAGGTGATGCCTGGCGCACGCCTGCTTTCTCCCTCTCTGTGCTTTTTATTGCTTTTCTTAAAATCACATCCGTGTTCATGGCGACACAGCTGGTGCCGTCCACTCGCACCGCGCAACTCGTTATGACTGATTTTTGGCTGCAAACTTTAAAGATCGTCAGAGGCAGAAAAGGATGACCTTAGTTCAACACGTGTTCGAGCTGTTTAAAACATTTAAGTTGAAGTCTAACTGGAAAAAAGCATAAAGGTGCTGAAATGCCTCCGTCTGACGCTGACATTTCTATCAGGCATGAAACAGCCGTGCTGGACTGACGGCGCTGCTTCTTCTCACTCCTGTTGACATTTACTCTCATGTCCTTTAAACACGCTCTTCCACTAAGCTGTAAAAATATGTTGACGCAGTAAATGTTTCACTGAATGTTCAATTTCCGTATCGTTTAGTGTGTTTTACATTTGCACAGTTGACAGAAAAACCCTGATTCTGCTCTGTCTTCCACTGCAGCTGCTGACGCTACAAATCTGAAACCTGGATTTCTTTTGTAAGCGGCTGTAATTACTGCGCTGCGCTTCCCTTTTCTGCTGCTGTGCTCCTGGTTGCTGCTGCTGAGGCATGTGCTGAGTTTTAACCGTGTTGTTTTGTGTTGTGTGATTAATGGTAAAAATGGCCCTTTTGTCGTCCATGTTGAGGGGTTGAATGCTGATAAACAATAACGTGTATCTTTGTGTCTCTGCAGAGCAGGAACTGCCGCTGCTGTTCAGCTCTGCTTAGGCTGTTTGCAACCGCTCGAATTTTACTGAGTTCACTGAGCTTTATTTGTTTTATTGGTTCAGAGAGGACTCTTTTATTTGTATATATTCAAACCCTTTAACGCGAGCGCAGTCACACTGTCGGAGCAGCCATTGTTTTATTTACATGGTTTCATCCTGTGTGTGCTTTGAGTTTTTATTGTTGTTTATTTATTGTTGTGTGCAGCTTGTTTACCACTTATCAATGCGTCTGTCCTCCTCAGCAGTCACTGCGCTCTCTGTCCCTCTGCTTTCAGGATGTCATACATTCTTCTATTTTAGCTATTTTTATGATTGTTTGATAATTTATTGGCGTAATGTTTGAACAGTTTTATTCTTCATTTACCTCTTTAAAATAAAATAGACTCTTCTGTACTTGATACACTTTTCTGATTTTGTTTTGTGGATTTCCTGTGTTGGAGGAAACCTCTGGTGTGTTACGACTGTGACCGTCCCCACGTGGCTTTGTCAGCCACTGTCATTTTCCCTTGACCTCTGCTCACCAATCATGTGAATGACATGAACGTTCGCCTCTGCTGCACCTCCCGTTTTCATCAGTCAGCCCCAGAGTTCATTCAGTGAGCTCCTCAGGAATCTTCAGCTCACACTCATGTTGATTTTCAAGCAAAGGTTCAATGTTGTTCAGATCTTCACCACGACTCCAGCAGGAAAATTCCCATGTGGCTGCTCCCCGATGAATAATGAGGTCAAATGGTCAAGGACTCTTCTTCTATTTCTTCACCATTTCCAATCCAGTTAGCCCAAAGTCATTAAATGAATGCACCATTCTTCAAGTCACACTGTAGGCTTTCCTGATTGAAATCATTTGAAGTGCTGCTCTAACATCAACCTCTCTGTCACCTGGTTTTAACCTCAACATAACCGATATTCTTCACCTTTTGTAAGAAAAAAAAACCCAAAACACAACACGCTAACATCCGGTGACGAGAAGACATTCACTCAAACAGCACCGACCAATAAAACAAGAAGAATGGATGAACACGAGAGTGATGAAGAACCTCCCAAAAAAGGCTAAAGGACTCGGACGTGATGTACATAAATGTCCTTTTTTTTAAAATCCCAGTGTCGACAGGTTTGTTCAGCAGCTCTGCTAAGATGCACATCAGTAAATCAGTGCTTAGTGAGAATGAACTGAGGAGAAGAGGCTGTGATGGAGATCATGCATCAGCAGAACTATGGCTGCCACATTTACTCCACTCTCCTAATCACCATCCAGAAGTGTAATTAAACCACTGTCAACGCATTCAAAGTGAATATATTTACATGTGAATAGATATTTGCACCAAAAGTTCTGATGCTTCCATCACAATGCCTCCAAATTGGACCGCAGACGATCTTGAAGATCCCGAGTTAATGATCACAGTATTCATTATTCAGTGAAGCATATTTCACGCAAACATCATGAAGTATTTAAAATAACCCAGAAAAGGCTGCTCACACACTCGCGCTCGCTGTGATGTGTGTGAGCACGAGATGCTGAACGTGGATCAAACTTCGGTTTGTGGAGAAATCTGTCAAAACAAACACATTCAAAACCAGATGCTTCTTTAATTTAGCTTTAATTAAAC
Organism: Chaetodon auriga; assembly: GCF_051107435.1. Taxonomy (NCBI): domain Eukaryota; kingdom Metazoa; phylum Chordata; class Actinopteri; order Chaetodontiformes; family Chaetodontidae; genus Chaetodon; species Chaetodon auriga. The sequence continues at coordinate 2,313,846 of NC_135083.1, forward strand.
CCCGTTGTTGGTTAATTTATGGTTCACAACTGTAGCAGTTTTTTCATTATCTTACATTTCTATTTCTCATTTATCAGAAACTAGAATAAAAAAAAAAAACAGGAAGCATCAGATTGATTTTTAACAAAGACCACAGACACGACAGAAGCGATAAAATGCTGTTTTCTGTGAACAGGACTGGGAATAGGTGCAAATTTCCTAAAGGAGTCTCAGTGTGACTTACGGACATGAAATCCTGTTAAAGTATTAGAGAGTTTTTTCCCGTTTGCCTTTAACATCTTTTGAATGAGCAGAACAAATGAGAGAGTGATCAAATACGAGGGCTGTGAAATGTTGATAAGCAGAAAAAGGAGTCGAAGAAAGGTTGAAGAAACTCAGAAGAAGCAGAAAAAAATAGCCTGAAGATTTTTTCATGAAGGTGTCATGAAGGAATATGAAACTCTAAATTATCTGTATTCTTTAATGAAACTTCTGCGTTACGAGATAATAGATAGATAATTCCAGGTTTTCAACGTGGGAGTGGACTCGAACAGGGAGACGTAATGAATTGAACCATGAAGTTGAACAAATCAAGGACACTCAAGCATTTGAGTGTGATAAGAAACCAAACAGCCGGAAGGAGCCGGTCTCCGAACTGTCCACACTGTCTCTGATACATGGCTGGTGCAGGACTGAATGTCTCCTTCTCTTCGTCTTTGTCTCCTTCTTTGTCATTCTGAGCTCACGATGCAGCAGGGGACTGATGAAAGGAGCTGCACCCATGTGACACGTTTGCAGTGTGGAGGTGATGAATGCAGGCCTGCTGTGGATCACGGTGCTGGTCTCTCTTGGATGTCCTTGACTGTTGGTGCATTATAAAGAGGTGTTACACGTAAAATCATCGAGGGAAGACTTGGATTTGCCCTGGGTGTGCAAATTGGATCGAATTGGATCAGTGTTGAAACTGGAAAATCAATACAACTGCAAATAGAAAGTGGATGACAGGAGCCATGACATAATCAACCAGCCCGGCGTGTTGGTCGTCTGTGCAAGTACGTTATTATCAGCCATATACAACTAGCACTTAGTGAAGGAGGATGCCATGTGATGTATTATAAAGAGTGACAAAGTCTGCAATTGGAGGAAGATGAGGTGGATGGATGGATGTTAACCATGATGAAGGTCCAGTGCAATGAAAGCCTGAAAGGTTTGGTCATTTTCTTGGCATTTCTTTAAAAAAACATCACATGACAGGACGAGTTAATACCTCAGCTCCCTGACTCCATGACCACATTATTAACAGACACACAGACATGAATAAACACCAACACTTTAGCAGATGATGATGTGAGGATGAACCTGCATGAGAAGAAATAGATGGAGACAAAGAAGAGAAACAGAGCCCTGCAGGATTAGAGCGAGAGGCGAGAAGAAAGAAAAACAAATGGAGGGAGAGGAGAGACACATGATGAAGAGCTGGTGGGAGGGAAGGAGGAGAGTCTCCTGACTTCAGTCGCAGGCCTTTCAGCACAAAACATGGCTGATTTCTTATAATGAATAAGCAAATAGAGAGGGAGAAGATTTCAGTTCATTTGTGTGCAGCCTGCAGTCCAAACAGAGAGACTAATAGGCAGAGGCAGAGGCAGAGAGGGTGGAGGGACATGCTCTCACTGCAATCAGCTTTAAAGTCGTGTATGGAAAAAATGTGCTCTGGGAAATAACACGTACTGTGTGTGTGTGTGTGTGTGTGTGTGTGTGTGTGTGTGTGTGTGTGCATGCGTGCGTGCGTGCAGCTTCTCCTCTGAAAACCTTTCATTTACGATCTGAGTTGCGACTTCGTTACTGGAGAAAGTGGAACATCTGAAGAGCTGCAGAGCCAGAGATTTTCCTGAGGAGCCGGTAGAGACCAAAGCAGAGCTAAGAGGAGAATGAACACTGTGTTTAGATCCATCAGGAGGATTCAAGCATGACTCCAAATGAACACTGAAGCCACTCAGAGGCTGCTGGATGTGTCAATGCAAGAATCTGCTGTTGTTAGAAACACCTGAAGCAGCAGTCTAACGTGCTGATGTTTCCTGAACCTGAGGCTGAGGTCTTACCAGGGAAAACATTAAGAGGAATAATGCTGGCAAGTCTTGCTGCAAAGAACAATCTGGCAACATGTGGTCGTAGGAGAGTGACAAATTGAATGAGTCCCAGGTGTGTGCTCAGGTGATCGGACCGGTGGGTGTGGCTGCGAGGTGAAGAGTGCAGGCTGAGCAGGTGAGAGTGGCAGCAGGTAAGGAGTCGACGGGTGTGACAAGCTTGAACAGTCTGCTGACTGTTGAGTTGATCTAAATTAATGGTTTATCGATGCTTTTCCATGTATTCATTGTTTTTAGACACACTAGCGATCCACTGGGTGTGTATCCATGACGTCACGTATGCAATGCATATTTGCTCCGCCCTCCACACGTCCCCAGTCCCCATCGTTTGCTTTCAAATCATGTTTATTTGATCATGTTCCCATGATTTTTAGGCTTTTTTTTGGCTTCTTTTAGGCTTTCAGGATTCTCTACGCTGTTACTGCATCTGACTTCCTGTCTGGCTCAGTCTGCTCTGTGCAGACTGACTGTGATCACTTTGGAGACCATCGGCCTCAGTTGGACTTTATGTTTGCGCTAATTAGCAAATGTTAGAATGCTAAAATGCTAAACATCAGCATGTTAGCTGTGTCGCTGTGAGCACGTTAGCATGCTTTTAGCTCAAAGCACCACTCTGCCTCAGCACAGTCTCACTGCAGCTTTGTCATTTAATTTGTCCTGTTGAGGTTTATGCTGTGGCATTTCAAAAGCTTCTTTCATGCTTCAGTCACGTAAAAAGTGAGTTTGGACAGAGAATGGAGAAACACATTCACACGCGCATGAGAAACCAGGTTAATGTGAGAAATCATGCTCAGACAGGAAATCAGAGAATCGCATGCAGATCATAGCGAATCAGAGAAAAAGTGCTCGTGTGTCACAATGAGGCTGAGCGTTTCAGACAAGAACAACAGCAGAAACGAGAGGTGCTGCTGGATTTCTGGTCTGCCGAGGGAACACGCCGAAACCGATAAAGGGAATTAAAAAAACAACAACTCGGGAACGAGGAGGCAGGAAGGGAATGAGCGTGAAATTAATATGATGTTTCTTTGGCTGCCATGAACATAAATCACACTGAAGAAATGAGAACAGAGAGAAGGAGGTGAGAACTGTTAGAACAGGGGGGCCGGCCAAAGAGAGGGAAGGGGAGATGAAAGAAGAGAAGGAGGAGAAGGAGAGAAGGAGACTGACAGGGCTGACACGAGCTAAAACAAAAGTTTGGTGCTGGAGGGCGAGAGGCGGGGACAGAAGTGATGCAAAGAGATGAAAGGAGACGGAAAGGGGAGAGAGCGAAAGGAAAGGAAGCTAAAAGTTGTGGGGTGGCAGAGAAGGACGGAGATGGATGGAGTATTTGAGGCTGAAGGAAGTGATTAAAGCGCAGGGACCAGAGACTGATGCAGTGAAAGAGAAATAGGACAGCAGGACGGATGGAAGCAAGGATGAAAGAAATGGAATCCTGGAGAAATACCAGCAGTGGAGGGAGACAGTTAGAGGAGGAGGCGAGGGGAGGAAGAAGGGAGGACAGCTAAACTCCATAATCTGTGCCACATCGAGTCTGAGGCTTTCAGTTTGAGAGCAGAGTGATTTTGAATGGTTTCCCCCTCCTGATCAATCCTGTGTCCTAATGAAAGACAAATCAAGAGACAAACAAGTCACCAACTCACCAACTCCCTCAGCTTCCACCTGGAGCCCACTGAGACGCCTGTCAAAGCTTTTTAATCCTGAATACTGACTGAATTGTGCCTAAAGATTTTTTAGTGATGCGCCCTCGTAGACGGCTGCACTGATTCGAGGACTGGAAAACGTGGACGAAACACCTCCTGTATCGACGAGCAACCACGGTGCAAAATGGAGGAGGCGTCTTAAAAACAGCTCAGCTCCTGTCAGCGCCCTTCAGCTCCTTTCACTGCCCAGGTGAGTCAGCATCTTTCAGTGCTCACACTTCATCCAGCACATCAGCTGTTTTCACTGCTTACAGTCGACTCCTGTTGATGATTGCACTTCACACTTCACCTGCTTTCAGTTTTTACACTTGAATTGAATGTTGAGCTCTTCAGGGAACTTCTGTCCTGAGAGGCCGACAGTTTATCATCTTGCTGCTTTCTTCACGTCCTCCTTCCTTCAGTGCTTTATTTCAAAGTGTTTGCAGCTCGTCTCTCAGCTATTCAAAGTTCTTGTAGCCTGGTGTTCCTTCACTTAGCATGATGGGAGCCAGCGTTGTGGAGAAATGGATTTGATCATTTTCAGATCTGTACTTGTCAAAGCTGACTACAGCGTATTTACCTCTTACGACAATGAGCTCAGCGATGAGACAGAATCCACAACACTGAAGATGAGAGGAAGAGTCCGGGCAGACATCAGGATAAAAGAAGAAGACGAGAGAGGAAGGCAGATGGGATCGAATTCTGCAAAGGTAGAGATGATAAAACGCAGGCGTAAGGACTGAGGTGGTGAGATGAAAGAAAAAATGAAGCTGGCAGACGTTCCTGACGTTTTCAGTTTGAGCTAAAACTCAAGCTTCACCCTCAGAGCGAGGCTCATTAAACAGTCTGGTACTCTGGTGAGACGCAGACCCAACACCCGCAGCTGATTTCAGGTATTGAAACAAACACTAACACCCGCTGGCAGACAGATAAGAGGGGAGCATGTGGTTAAAATGGAAGGTTTTCTGCTCTTTTCTGCCAAGAGACGAGATGCTGGCAGGAGGCCGCAGACTGAAGGGCAGAGAGAGCAAACATGACTTACAAGCTGTTGCTTTAGAGTGGAAATCAGAAACCATTGAACTCTTTTCTCTGAGGGGTTAGTCCGTGCACAGTCAGTGAAATGGCCAGTTACATTTGATTGATGACACAGGGTCCAAAATGACACCAAACCCTCCATTCTGAATGGATTTGGATAAATGTGAACGGCACACAACAAGGCACAAAAATGTCACTTTCCAACACTGGAACTGCCTCTGGAGGGAAAGGTAAGTGGAAATTAAAGGAGCAACTTACACCAACCAGACAGGGAGACAGTCAGTGTCCAACCAAACCGACCAATTTGACTGTTCCCTCAGTAACTCCTGGCTGCTTTCAGATCTGCCACCTCTCTCACTAAGACGGTCAGTGAAGGACAGCGATTAAAAGAAACAGTGTGATGGAAGGAGACAATGCAGACCATCGTCTCTACTGTCTACTGCAGCTCGGCTACGAACCAGAACCGAGAGGAGAGAGCACATTAGTCCAGTTTTAGCTGCCCTGCACTGGCCTCCTGGAACATTCAGCACTGATCCTGCTGTGGATGATGTGATGAGACAATCTGAACAAACTACGATGCAACGCTGTTGGTGTGAAGCTCTTGTGCTTGTAAGGTGGGATTGTTCCCGGTTTGGTCCCACAATGGAGGATACTAATCTTCTTCTTAAGGCTCCTAAAATGAACTATTTGTCTCATGAGTGTGTACTAATAGCAACTCATGTTAAGACTGCTCGGGTCATGAAGGATGTGGTGTTGGGGTGTCACAGTTAGTTTCATACGATGCATCGATGCATCGCAACGCAGCAAACGACACCAATTGAACCTTTGTTGGACTACGCTGCAGCTTTTGGCATCATGTTGTGATCCAAAGTGGAAAACCTGGCAGTGTTACGTTGGAGATAATGTCAAGCTTTTAGGCGCATTCACAGCAACAGATGGCTGATCTCAGTGTTAAAGTTACAGTGAAGTGTTTCGTCCGAGGTCAGTTTACCACATGAAGCTGCAGATGCACTTTTGTGCCAAACATTTCTTTTACACTCCACCTTTGTTACTTGTTTTTTTCTGCTGTTCTTCCTCATTCGCTCTTAAGTAAGCATTTTTTATTTAATGCATTTCTGTAATGACTGCACCTGCAGAGGAGTATGAAATGACGGATAACAGCTTCGGCAAAGTCGTTATAAAGCACTTGTAAGGTCATTAAGGCAATGCAGGGTTTTCTCTCAGATCTTGTTAAGTGGCTCTGCCTCACAATACAAACGGTGCTATTAGTTGTGAATGAACTCTTTGGTTGGTAAAAAATAAATTATGTATTTCTTTATCTATTCCCAGTGTGGAGCAGAACAGAACACAGCAAATAAGAAATAATGCAATTACACACACACACACACACACACCACACACACACACACACACAAATAAACAGCAGATATGGTGAAATGAGCAGCTTTTGTTGGAGAGATGAACCTGAACAGGCAGCACAGGAGAGCACTCAGTGTGTCGAGCTCTGCCAAGGCCAAACACTGCTGATCTAGTCTAATTTGCATGAAAGCACACAGTAACAGGCTGATTATGCACCATGGTCCTAATATATTTTAAGTTATATTGTCAAGAATTTTCAGTTAAATATAGGTCTGCTGAGTCGCTATCTGTCGCCAAATGAGGTAATACATGGCGTTAAATCCAGATGGAGGGCAGGAAGTGAAAATCGCAATGGACGAGATGAAGGAAAGCTCTTACTGTGCTGAGAGAGAAAGGTATAAACAAGAAATCAGAACATATGTTGGATGTGACTCTTATGTTATGAAGACGAGCGATTTTTCAGCTGAACCGAAAGCAGATATAACAACTAGCTGCTCACTCAGACGTTCTGCTCCAGAAAAAAGATGAAAGCAGACAAAAGTATGGAGGCAAACAACTTCCTGTTAGCGGTTGGGTCCACGACCTCGGTCCCAAAGTGCTGTTACTTTAAATCTATCACTGTAAATTAAAACAGTAGCTAAAATGACACCATTTCTATCACTATTTCTGTGAGCTTTACTGCTATCAACTGCTGCCTATCAAAAATGCCTCTACAGAACAACACAATGGGCCTTTTTGGCATTTTTCTGACAGTGGATCAGTTTGAAGTGTTGCAGGGAGTAATGGAAGAAGAAGGAGCTGCTAGGATGAAGAGCTGCAGGCGACCTTCAACTTCTCACCGAAGTCCTCACACTTCTTCTGCTGTCGGCAGACTCGTGCCGTCCGCAGCATCAAATCAGAAGGCGGTTTCCTTAGATTCATGGAAAAAGGCAGATTATTGCTTAACGTCTTTATTCAACACGTGTTTGTGCTGCTTCCCCAGAATTCTGGGACCTGTAGTATTAAACCACATTTGCTGTTACCAAGTACATGAGTGAGTCTGCCTCTTTAAGATGGTTCAATTCATTAAAGTTTCTCTGCTGTGTTAAAATATTGTAACGTGAGTTTCTCCACTTGTTTGACTCTGACAATTAATTTAGTTGATGTATGATGTATTACTGAAGAAGTGGTCGTACCTGCGAATAAATACATTGACATATTGCTGTCGTCTTCAAACCTCATCATCTCAGAGCTTTACGGCTGTCATATTTCAACTTGAGTTTCAGGATTTCATACTTTCATGATCCTCTTGGAAATACTTGTGCAAGTCAGCCAAGTCAGAGATACAAGGTTTACAGGGACACAATCTGATGATTAATCAGACTGTTTTGACAGGCTTTACACTCGCTGTACACAGTTAATGAACAGTCTGGCATACATGTAAATCTCGGGTGAAGTCAGCGCCTCTGTGCTCGCTCAGAAGCCTTATTGGGTGCCAGTTCATTAGCTGCTGGATGTAAATGTGGGCCCTCTGCTGTTTCAGACAGAGTGTCATTTACATCCAGTGAATTAATATCTCTGCAGTCCTGGAAAGTAACTGTGTTACTGTAGAATAAGGGGTTTGGGGTCTGTCTTGACACTGTGGATTCAGTGTCTGTCAGACAGTTTTTTATATCTCTATCCTGTATGAACACAGCAAACAGAAACAAGATGCCTTGAGACACAGCAGGGAAGAAAGCAGGCGGCAGAAGACATTTGCTGACCTTTAGAGCTCAGCTGTACACAGGAAGACCCTGACAATGATTAATGAAGAAACACATCCCTCCAGCCTGAGGTGGACTTACTTCCCCCAGAGCGACACTACAGAACAGTCCAGGCAAAGAAAAACATCTACAAAGGTTCCTTCATCCCAAATCCAATTAATGTGCTCGACAAACTACAGTGAGCTGTAAACACGAGGCTGTAGGCTGTACATCATGGGTATGAATGCACCGACTGTTGTCTTTGTTCTGTGAATGTGATGATTTTATCTAAATTCACAAGCTAACCAGCAAGACATAAAGTAATTAGGACCACCCCCGTCTTTACCAGCTGCAATATTAAGGTGATAATACAGCAATTATGATCCGATACTGTATCGAATGGAACGCTCCATTCTGCATCATGACAAGTTTTACTTTTGGTATTTTAAGTATATTTTGATGACAATACTTTTGTACTTGTAGTTACAGAACTAAACAAAATTATGACTGCAGGATTTTTGAGTATTTCTACTCTGTGGTATATAAAAAGAGTACTTCCTGCACCACTGCATCTCTGAGAGGCAAAGTGAAACTCTTAGAAATACTTAAATCTGTAATCTTAGAGTACATTAGAGAGGTTTTTGGATGACAGTGCTTTTAATGGTAGAATAAGTCATATCATCACAACTTCACAGTCTAAGTACATAAAGCACTGCTTCTTGTTTAAATGCAGACTTTGACACATCTCAGCTCAACAGGCCGTTTGATTCGGAGAACTGATCAGATGGAGCTCTGATTCCAGGTGCAGCGAGGGCAGGAGACTTTACCCCAACTTCCCTGGTTAATGTGGATCTTAATTGGAAAAACCAGGTGCCTGGTCATCACACGGGGGGACTCGAAGCTTGGTGTCGGTCAAGCTTTCTTGATGTCGAGCAGGCTGGCATGTAGGATTTCGAGGCACAACAGGCAGCTCCATTAGGGAACAAATTGAAACGCCAGGAAACAGACTTGAAAAATAATTAGAAAATGAAAAATGTGATTAGCTGTATCTCTGCCATCATAATTACTTTGTGTTCGTCCCCTTTTGTCTGAGACGCAGCTGCTCTCTGTGTGAGTAAAACATGACTGCCAAGCAGACACAGACAGACACACAAACACACAGCAGGTCCTCTCTTCCTGTCATCCACCCACGCCGGCAGAGATGGGTTCTGCAATAACTCTTTCATTAGATCCATCTCCAGTAACAGCCTCGCCTCGGTGCCCATTACTCTCTCTGAAGGGGACAAATGAGTACCTCAGGCCACATGCTGGTCACCACTAATCAGCCATGAATTATTCAGTCAGTCAGCTGGTGACAATCCATCACCTTCCCTCTATTAATCCAGCTAAACCCCCAAATCATCTGCATGATAACAATTGTATTCTCTCGATGACACTATTTGATTCATATATCCCAGGATCACAAATCACAGAGTCCCTCAGGAGGCTTTACAATCTGTGCAGCGTACGACACCCTCTGTCCCGAACCCCTCGATTTAAATGAGGAAGAAAAACCAAAACCGCCCAAAAAACCCTTTTAACGGGCAAAAAAATGGAAGAAACTTCAGCAGGAGCAACAGAGGAGGACAAAAATGCAATGGATGTTACGGAGAGAGGGTGAGGAGGGGAGAGGCTGGGGGAGAGAGGGAGAGACCCCAGGACAGAGAAGCCTGAGTGATAGAGAGGAGGAGGAGGAGAAGGCGAAGGAGAGAGCGAGCAGAGGGTTCCAGAAATGGTTGAAAGGTTTCTGTCTCTCTTCATCACTTCTCACCTCCACGTCTGACAGACTCTGAATATGACGTGTTAGTGGCTCTGCGGTTGCAGCTCAGGAAGCATCACGGACATGGAGGTGAAGGGGCCCGATGAGGATTGTAATATTTATAACGGCGAAGGGGACATACGCAGCGCCATGGCCCTTCCTTCCTCCAAGCCCCGTCTGAGCGGTCAGGGTGAACGCAGTGCACTCCTGTCAGAACATCCCTGCTGTGAGAGAGTGAGACAGGGCACTGAACCTGGAGGGAGTCAGTACGGGAGGAAATCACAGACGCGCAGGTGTGCACAGCAAGCGCGCTCACACACTTACTCACACACAGTGAACCTATGATGGACGATCATTCGGCACTGGAAGTGAGAGCCTCAGCACGCGACAGCTCGCAGGCCATGTTCAATACTGAATGAGAAGCAGAATAAAGGACACGGTGAACCCGTGACGCTGCTGGACATCTGTCTTCAGGAGATGGAGCTGTGGAGGAGGACAGGGCTCTGTGCCAGGCAGGTGCTCCTCCCCTGCTGCGTGTACCTGTGGGATACCTCCACACAGCCAGTCAGCCAAATGCTGCTTCTGTCACGGGCTTTCCTCTGGAATTGTTATTATCCAGGGCCTATGATTGGCGTAATGACTTTCAATTTTGCAATTTTTACAAAAGGAAACGCTCTTTGATATGAACATCAAAATCTGTGAACATCAAAATCTCACTTTCTAGTTTGCATAATAGCTCCATTCTTCTCAAATAATTGGAAATCACAGCTTTGGGTTGGGCTTAGAAAAAGCCCAGTCTAATCAGTAGTGCACCCCATGAGTGCAGCAACTGCTCCCAGGACAGTTATTATCATCATCATGACGAAGTGAATGCTGCACACATTCATGCATTCATTTGAGAGGCCAGAATACTGTATATCGAACCCATTTTTGTCCTGATTTTAAAGCATTTGATGCTACAACCGGCGTCAAAATTGAGCATAAACATACACTGCGTCAAAGCTGCCATAGCAACTAAGGGAAAAGACCTACGGCCAGTTCTTCACACAGTGGTTTATGATAATCCAGCCATTAAATACAGGAGACAAGTGTAAACATGGATCCACCAATGAGCGTTCAACCAGTGTTTAAACTGTCCAGCATCCAGTACCACAGATACTGGTGTGTTACACCTCCCAGGTGTTCCCTGAACAAAAGAGCATTATTTTCAGTTTAGACTCTTTTTATGAACTGATTTTCATTATGCCCAGTGTTTGGGGGTGCTGCTGGCCCCTCAGGGTCTCTACTTCCTGTGTCCATGGCCCACATCTCCCATTATTATGTTCAAGCAGGTCTGGCATTATGCTCATTGGCTTTTGTGCCCCCAGTTGGAAAACAGCTGATTACCCAAAACAGAGAATAATCACCTCAATCTTCAGCTTGGCTTTTTGGAGCTTTAGGGCAGATTTCAACCAGCGTCACTGTTTTTTTTTCAGTGTCACTGCTCTTTTCAGCTGCAGAAGGCAGCTGTTTTCAGCCAAAGAGCCAAAGTACTCGACCTGTTCAGACACAGTTAGAGACCACCTGGTGAACATGGCACAGCATTCAGCAGGTGAACAGCCAGATGTTTCCCTCAGTAGTTGGTAGAGACCAAAACCAGAGCTAAAAGAGAGTGAATGTTGGACTTTCATTCTCCAGATGAACGATGGTGTTTTCTGTTGGATGTTTGCCGTCTTCTTAAATGATGATCATACCTGGGTCGGATACTTCAGCCACGACTGACTGCTTATAGAAAACATGAACACGATATGAAGCTGAATAATAACATGAAACAAAGCAGCAGTTCAGTTTTGGTTATTCTGTGTTTGACTGGAAGGAACCAAGAAGAATCCTGCTTCATGTGAGTGAGAAGAATCAGAATATTCTTGTTTTCTCCTTTTCAGTTCATGAATGAGTGAAAGTACATGTTGTTTCTTTTACATTGAAAAGGAAATCTGTGATTCACACTATGATTACACTCAGTGAGGGAAATGATCCTGTGCTGAACCATTCTGACATACAATACTAATAATTATAATCACAACAATAATAATATGGTCACCTGTGGTTACTGTGATTGCACTGTGTAAATGTACTCCGAGCTTTTGAGACTTGAGAGGTTTACGTCCACAGTCAAGGCACAGTCACTGAAAATAATTGGCTTGTTTGTACAGAATTTCTGTTGATGACAGATGAGCAGGAAGGAAGTCCGGACTGTGGGAGTGAGAACTTTTGGGAAGACAACATGCCAATTACCTCTGGCCAGTCCCACCCCTGGAGACTTGGCAGAGCTGTTCTTATTTTGGGAAAAGCTCATAAAACAGCCATTATGTCTTCAGTCAACTTCACAGAGGCATTCAAACACCGCTCAGTCACCGAGGGAATGAAACCGCACCAGGTGGACCATTCAAATAAATGGCAATATTAGAGAGGCTCTTTATGCAGCATGGACTCATTTAAGGGCTGACACCTTGAATTTACTGCATAAGAGTGTACACACAATTTTGTGGGCAGCAGGTGAGGAGTGGAAAATCTTCAGCTGTACTTGTGACAATGTGCTCTGAGAGCGAAGTGCCACATTTCCTTTAGATGCACAGTAAGTTCAGACGTGCAGACGCTGTGAGGGAGAATTGAAGCAGAACAGACCAGAACTCCATATTATCTGTGCTGCGGCTCCAGAATTAGATTTGAAAAAGGCACAATTGCTTTTATCCAAGTGGTACAGGAGAAGAGGTTTTAGCTGCCATTGAAAACCAGGTCTACTAAATCCTCTAAAACCTGTTAAACCAGTCGAATGTGTTGAAGGGGAAACAAGATTTCCATGACTCAGTGGAGCAAAATTATGTTGAGACAGATGTTTTGAACACTATTTGCATTTACTACCCACTGCTGGTGTCAGTCACACAGGCCTCAAACAGGATTTGATGGTTTGGTCTCCGTTCACCTGCGAGATGATCCACTTTCTTCAGCAGCTGGTTGCTCACTTCTGCTGCAGTTTGGCCCTGGGCTGTCCGAGTCTGTTCACTTTTTTTAAATTTCGTCCGACGCTTGACGAAGACGTGACCGATGGGAGCTCTGCTGAGACATACGACAGGAAGTGTGTATGCACAGCGGTGGATGCTCTGACCCCATTTTGAAATCAGCTTTTCTGATCTCACATTCTCTCAGAACTTGCAGATGGAGAAGCCAGTGTGATGTCGTGTGGGGTCAAATATTCAAAGACTTTCTCCTTTTCTGTGAAGGAATTACATAATGAATAAATTCCAACTGGGAATTACAGAACATAAGCTTTTCAAGAAGGAAACAAAGGCATTTTTGTCATTAACTGGAATGAGCCAATATGCCACTAATACACATGCTAATAAATGATGGACGTGTACCTTAATGTCAGTGTGACCAACACAGCTTCTTGTCTTTGGTCCATCTGCTAACTCATTAAACCATATTTACACATAACACTGAAAACATGAAAATGATGAGTTACAATAGAAAAACATAAGAACAGATAAGTGACTTCTTGTTTAAGTTCTTTGGAGGAATCGTTTCAGAGTTCAGCTTCTCCAACCTCGAGAACACAGGATGTGAAGTTTCCTCTGGGACCAGAGGATGAGGAGGAAGGCTCCATGGAAACCAAAGAGGCCCCGACCTCTCTGCGGGTGTCTGATTAGTTTCCTGGTGCACTGATGACCCTCGCCATTCTATTTCTGTGTGTGATAACTGTGTGCTGTTCACAGCAGTAATGGTGGTGCCGACCTGGCGTTGCATGGTGAATGTTAAGAACTGTGGAGTGCATCATCTGGCGTCTTCTCTCTACACTCTGCCTGCTGTGATAGTACACATGTGACATCGGTGTAGCCCACAGCTAACCCACTGACTCCATGGCAATGTTACATCCCTGCTACCCTTTTGCATCACGCTTGGCATTGTGGGAAATGTGGTGCTGAAAACATTTAATCCCAAATGGAAATAAGAAAAGCAAATTTATGGCACAGCACCAAAACAGGCTCGGTTCAAAGGGTTAACGACACTGCCATCTTCTGCATATTCAATTTCCCTCACGAGCTTTGAGTTATCATGATGGGCACGCTTCCAGCACACAGACAGTACGAGCAGGGGTTTAATTAACGCCACAACATGTCAACGCCTTCTGTATGAAATTACGCAGCAGTCATTCATCTAATCAGAAAAGCCAAACTACCGAGCATTTTGAATAAATTAGATGCGAAAGCTCCCGAAGCTTCAAAAAATATGCTAATTGAATTTTACTTCCTAATTTGGTTGAATGGAGACTAAATGCCTTGGCCTGGGTGTCACATCTTCAGAGCAGAGGGGAAGAACGACAGACTGCTCGATCTCGCCTCTCGGTAATTACTCTGAGGATTCAGGCTTTTCACTGACACACACACACACACACACACATAGACACCCAAATGCACAAACAACTATTTATTTTTTGATTGAGAGTGCAGAGTAGACCCCAACTGCCTCCGTCCAAGTAAATAAGAAAAGGTTATGAGGAAGTCACGTCCTTGGAGGAATAAATGATTTGTCACTTGTATCTGTGGGGCTTTATGGAGGTTTTGGAAATGTTCAGTCATTAAACACACAGCAATTAATGCAGCAGGAGCTCAACTGAACATTTAAGGAATGAAGCTTTAAGAACAGCAGCGTTGCTTCAAGCTCCACATGCAGTTTGCTTAACATTGTGCAAGTGTGGAGAAACATTCATCTTGTCATTTGTACTCTCGATTTTCTTTTTTTTTTTTTTTACATTTTCATTACAGCTTGTCGTGCATCCACGTTCTGTATTTCTGGACTTGTGAGGACCCTCTTTGACATAACGTATTTCTGAGACCAACATTTAATTTCATGGATCATTTCCAGGGGTCGCTTTCTTTCAGAGCTGTTCAGAGGTGCAGGCCTGCATTCTTTCAGTATGTTTCGTTTGTTTGAGCGACAGTTATTTTCAAAAGTAAAATGCATTTATAAAACTAGTTGTTCTAGATATTAGTCTGCCATCACTCAGCAGCCCTGAATGCACACCCAGTGGTGATACATATGTAGCCTGAGCAGTGTTACTATGACAGAAGCAGAGTGATTTATTACTGTACTTAAAATTCTACTGTACTTACGTTGCATTAAATATGCTTAAAGTTGTACTTAAATATGCTAACTGTATTTTTTTCTTGTGTTGTGTTTCTTCTTTTTGTTTGGCTTTCACAGAGTTCCCCAATGCTCAATCCTGAATCCAAGGCTCGGATCCAGTGTGGCCAAATTATACCAGCAATAAAATCAAGTATCATTAATATGCAGATGACACCCAAATTTACCTCACTCACCATTCTTACTGTAATGATGTAAGAAGAATCATTTCCACCACATAACCTGTTTACTACTGAAGACATGTTTTTCTCGCTCCTCTTCCTCTCCTGCAGGATTTTTCCAGGCTGAAGGTGTTTTTCCTGGAGTTAATCGTCTGAGGAAAAACACCTGAGAGCTCTGGGGAAATGAGAGAGAGCCCATGGGAGTGCAGAGCAGAGAGCAGCCAGGAGATGGTATCTACTTAACTTTGGAAAAGAGGAGAAGGTACGAAAATAAGAGGGTACGGTGAAGGAGAGCCAGGTGACCAACAAGGTGAGAGCAGGAGAGGACAGAAAGCACTTAAAGAGAGGAGAGGTGAGAGTTAACAAGAGGAGGCAGAGAAGGAAGGAAGAGAGAAAATGAGAGATAAGAGAGGAGGAGAGAGGAGGCGAGAGGAGGCGAAGGAGGAAGAGGAAGAGGAATCAGATCAGAGGTTAAAGAGAAAGATGAGGAAGACTGCAGCGTGATGATAGATGGAAGGAGGAAGGAGAAGAGGAAGAGGAGAAGATGGGAGATAGACATCATAAGGATGGAAGACAGCCAGACAGACATCCGAGCAGGTGGCTGCTGAGCTTCCTGCACCGGTGAGAGGAAGACTTCCTTCAGTAAGCCTGCCGGGCTTTTGAGGAACAATGTGAAAGTCAGCCTGAGTGCCAGGAGGCATCATCTGTGGGCTCTTGGATTCAGAATCCTGGGATCAACTCTGCTGGCGGCTGCTGGTTCCAGGTGTGTTAGTTCTTCCTCAGCTCTCTGCTCGAGCCCGTGGACGTCCCTCCTCCAACGTCTGCCTCCTCTGAACCAGGCCACACAGAGTCCCGTCTGGATGCCATCCTGTCTGCTGCATCTCCATCTGAGACATTCTCAGTTCTCCTGTTTCCTCAGCATCCTACCTGCCAGAAGCATCCTCGCATGTTTCCGCTGTACCGCGTCCTGGAGCTCATTTCACTAAATTTACAACATGCAAACTGTCATCCTCTGGGTCATTCTGACACATTTTACTGATCAGAACAATAAGAAGCATGCATGTGACCCATGTGTGACATTCAAGACTCAAACATTACTCTGCAAGCCACAAACAACAGCCATGTCTGAAACGCCACAATTTGCAACCTGTTCATAAGCAGCGCTCACAAATCATTCTTGTTAAATGAGTCCCTGACCTGGGACTACTTTTCTACAGCCTCCATTCTCACAAACCCAAAGCTCTGAGGCCTCATTCTGAAAATCCCTCCGATGTGTGAAAATATTCAAATAATTCCAGCAGACGGGAGGAAAATTAGAAAACTTCTGAAGTGATCACTATTGTCCTTCCTGTGCTCTTGAATAAGCACGCTCAGACACACACACACACACACACACACACACACACACACACTCTACATCCTCACATAAGATATAAGTGATTCCAGTTCTGCCTAAACCCATTTTCTATGTTGAACAATGAAACACCCGCTGACAAGGGAAATGAAATCATTTCTCATCTTCTCTCCCACATTAGCTGCCATTAGACTCATTTCCAGTGGCGGGCTGTCGACGACGCACCTCTCAGGCGCTGATAAAAGCTGGAATAATTACCAAAGGACGGTGGAAGCGTCCTGCAGAGGCTTTCAGCTCCGTTTCATTCCCCTCATACAATCTATGGAATGCTGTTGGAGAGCAGGGCGGCCCACACTTTGACCAGACTCGCCCTGTTTTTCATGTTCAGTTTGGAATTACTGCTCTTATCTGCTCATAAAACATCAGTGTTCAGGTATTTTGTGGGATGCAGCTTGTTTCTTGGGTTGTTATGAACTGACATTGATGTGGGAAAACTCATGCAGAGCAACTTTGCAAAGACTCCATCTGCAACTGCCAGACCACATATACTGTCAACGTAGCTTCGATCATGGAATATCAGTACAGTTACCTTTGTTTTCCAGTTCATTATGCAGATATTCATATTAGTAAAATATCAGAAACAAGTAATAATTGTTTTTTTCTGGTTTGTTCTTCTAAATTTGACCGATCTGATGACACAGGAGATGATGCTGCTGACTTTTCTGGGTTGGCATTGATGAGAAATCTCTGTTGAGTTTCTCTGACAGGTCTGGAAAGTGAAGTGTGCTCTGCATCGGGGACTTTCAGTGACAGCAAGAGTTGTTTTCTTTTCGAGAGATGCCTCAAAAAATGGATGAGAGAAGAAGAAGCTGTGGGTTCGTAAGCAAGACTAATATTCAACCAACGGTTCTTGGATAACATTTATTATAAATCATTGAAAATAAATCAGAAAATTAGACACTCAGAACAGGACGTCTGTGTCACTACTGTGATATTACTTCATGAAAAAATCTTTATGAGAGCATAGAATTCCTTTTTCCATTGAAATCTGACACCTACTCAAATTTAAGAAAATTCAAGAGTCATTAAAGTCAGTAAACAAACATTTGAGGAAAGCGATGTGACAACAGTCTGATTGTGTCCGTGGCCTGCGGGAGCTTTTCAGACGCTGGCAAAAACATGAATCAACCCACGCTCATTATGCAAATGATCATTATGTCAGACCCAGCTGTAAACATGCCATCTCACACAGAGATATCCATATGTTTCCAGCATTTATGAGCAGAAGCCTTCAATTAGCTTATTCAGCCCGACAACATAGAGCAAAATAAGACACAAAGCTGAGTGAATCAATCATGAAACCACCAAGTGGAGTCATGACGAGATGAAATTCACCATTCATCAGCAGGACTGACACTGAACATGTCAATTAAGACCATTAGGTTTACAATCGACAGATATATGCACAAACACGCTGGACATCACAGTAATATCACGCTTTTCCAGTACGATGACCACTCAAAGTCTGCATTCACCCACTCTCACACATTCATACGATGGTAGCTAGTCACCCGCTCACTCACACACCGATGCTGCATCGGGAGCAATTTGGGGTTCGGATAGGGATAAGGATACTTGCCGAGACCAGGGATTGAAAACTTCTGACAAGTGGACGTCCGCTCTGCCTCCTGAGCTTCATTGTTTATTCCATTATAACGTAAAATGCATAAAAAAGTAGTTGTCATTAATATTGACTAAGTTTGTTTTCAGATGAAATTTCAGTTTAAACTCTGAACTCTGAATTGTGAGTTCATCTAAATCATTAGATGATGTTTTGACATCCATAAAAGAGGAAGAAGTTTGAGAAACAGTTTAAAGAAGACAAACGAAATGGAATGAAATAAGCGACAGGCCTGCAGACTGCACACTCTGAATGAAATGATTCACTATTTTAATTCAGATCATGTGGAAATGTTTTTGGATGCAGATCCAACAACTGTTGCTAATTCAACATCTGAGATTTAAGGGATTCAATTAAGAATTTTAAAGCAATGAAGAGGACTTTAAAAGTGAACATGTACTTTCATTTATTTTAAGGTCAGTATGGATGATCAGCTGTTTGTTGAATCTGTGCATCCTGCCAAGCTCATATCTTTGTGCAGTTTGCATGAGGTTTTTTGTGACAGTGTGTTTTAATGCGTGCAGCCTGTGCAGACAGCTGACTTAATTAAAACAGAATCTGTTTCATCAGACGCAAGCGAGAGGAACCCGGCTGAACATCGTTAGGGTTCTTCTGCTCCTTCTGCACAGTCGGTAAATCACATGACATCCTGACTTTTATTTATGTTACAATGTGCAAAACAAACCCTCCCTGGATTACATCCACATCCCTTCATCAGACAACATTTTTCCTGTTTTTGGAAAGGTTGACATTTGCAAGACAAACAGCATTTGGTCTTTCATAATTCACTCATCGGAGCATTTTAAAGCCTCACGGACACTGAGCTGCGTTCGCTCTGCAAAGACGTTAAATCCATTACTGAGAAAAATCCCACTTTAACGAGAAGTGCAGCCATTTAATATGGAAATCCACAGCCCACATATGGCCTCATCAGAGAGCTGCGAAACACAGCGACTCTGACACACCAGAGATGTTTGTACAAGCTTGTTACGGGTCTATAATGCAGCGTAATTACACAGGAACCCAGGTATGATTGGCAGCTCCAAGAACATGAATTTAAGCAGCAGCACACGCTACAAAGCACCTTTCAAAGCCAGTTCGAAGGTGTTATATAACAAATACAGTTAAAACGACACAGAATGCTTTTCTCCTGTGATCCTTGTGTGGGTTGAGAAAGTCAAAATGTCTGAAAGTCTACTCGAGCTTGTGGCAGTCAGCCAGTCTTCCTCTCTTTCCTGCCCTCCAACACAGGATTGCATCTGTGCTGTACTGACCCCACGCTGGGTACATTTTTAACCCATTTTTTTTTAGCGTGTAAAGATAATATCAAAAAAGATATTTCCTGTTGAGCCACTGATGGCGTCCAACAAAATAAAACATCACATTCTTCTGACAGCGGTAGGAAATCACCTCTTATTCTTTATGGTATTCTATACATGCTGTGCAGCGCTGCCGGGAGCTGTGCGCTCTCTGCTGTCACATGACGGTTTTTCGAGAATGAAAACACACCACGTGTCCATGGGTCCATATTTTTTCCTCCGCGTTGCTGCCTCTGCTTTGGCCTCCTGCTAAGTACTGTACTTACCCTCCACAGCAGGAGGTCTTTGAACCAGTTAACAGCTTCTGAGAAGTGAGAAGCCGTAAAAGGATCCGGTTTGTTTGATGTCAGGCCTGGAGAGACATCTGGTAAATGCAGCATAACGTGATAAAACGGCTCCAAAGGAGAGATATGACAGACAGTTAGGCGAGCTCAATAGATGCACACAAAGAGGTGTGATGAGGACGCAGATGCATGCTTACATAATTTATCCATTTCTGCTCCTTCTGATGGTAATAAATGACATGAAAGAAGAAGGGCGATGTGAATATTTGGCCTGTGTTCTGTGGAGGTTCTGGGATGATGGAACACGTTATTGAGCCCTCTTGGTGTCACGGGCCCACTGGTCTGCCCACCTGATGAGCCCGTGGATTTACCTGCACGGTACTGGAAGCACTTTTGTTTTCCTTTGGTCAGACAGGTAGAGCATCATGATTCATGCACAGACGCTCCTTCGGGTGTGAGGAGGAGGACACTCCCACCATGTTGGCATGTGTATCAGGATGCACTCTTTTTCAATCAAACTGTCCTTCATGTGTTCACAAAGCGGTGAACCTCGAGTCTCACCTGTTACCAATGAACCTGTTTACCTGTGGAATGTTCCAAGCAGGTGTTTTTGGAGCATTCCAGCATTTTCCCAATCTTTTGTTTCTCCTGTCCCAACGTGTTTGACACGTGTTGCTGCATCAGATTCAGAATAAGCAGATATTTACAAAAATCAATGAAGAGGACTAAAGTTAATCAGCTTTTATTTGGCCCTTTCACCTCATTGGGTCCAAACTTTCAGACTTTTATGACTTTTCTTGTCTTGGTCTGGATCAAATGTGATGGTTCAGTTCATTCGCAGCGTGCAAACATTTATTGTATGACCTGGACATTTGGACCAATTACAGGAAGTTCTCGCAGGCTGTCACCAGAAACAGATTTGAGATTTGCTCCAGTGACTTTACGAAGAGTCGGCTGGAAAAAACTAGATGAAATTCTGACATTTTTCATTTATTTTCTGAGAGAATTAGAGAGGATACGAGAGGACCGGAGAGCTTCGCCTCAATGTCAGGACAGGGAGAGCAGCTCACGTCAAACAGAGCAGGGCCATCACGAGTGCATGTCAGTCATCAGAGGAGCAATTTTCACGAACCCCCGATCTTCCAAAGGCACTGGCGTCACCGCCAAGCATGACAAAGTTCTCTTTGATCTCGGCCTACGAGCTTTGTGTGACTGTGGCTCGGTGTAAATCCCCCTCCTCAACTCTGCCTGATCCCTACTTAGTTTTTAAGCCTATACGTGATTGCATTTCCTAGACGGTCACAGTAATAATTTATGTGTCTTGACGTTGGTGTTTTTCCCATTGCTTCCATGACTGCTGTGTGTAATCAGCTCACCTTGCTGAGGAGCTGCAGGTGTGCAGCTTTTCTCCTGCAGCTCCTTTTTGTTCCATTACTTCCTGCAGTGGTTACATTCAATGTTACATTTAAATCCCCTTCAGGTTTATGACACAAAATTTAATCTGCCGTTGATGATAAAATGATTGTTCCAGTCTGTTTTACTCTTATTGGTGGTCTTCAGTTCGTGAATTCCTCCCCAGTAAGAAATATGTCTTCTTCCACTGTCATGACACAAAATTTAATCTTCCTCTGATACGAAATGATTCTTCCACTCTCTCATTGGCGTCTCACTTAATTTAAACTGCGAAAGTCTCAGAGTTTCTTTCGCATCCAGATGAGCTCAAGTCTGAGTTTGCATTGTTTGTCCCTTGAATTATGTCCCACAGACTCTGTTAAGCCTCTTTACTCAACAAAACACGGAGCCACTGAAAAGGTCTGATTCACCACGAACTCACTGCATTTCAAGGTTTCCTCCAATGATTAATGAATGGAAACAGCTTAGAGATTGAAAATGAAAACATTCTGAGGTGTCACAGCTCATCACACCAGTTAATCTTGCATGGAGGAGGCTGGGATTTTAGATTTCTCACACCGCTAATTCAGCGCACGTCTGAACCTTCAGCCTCGGGGCCAGCGGTAAGTGGCTCGGCTGTAAATCTATTCAACAACACACCTTTGAGGCTTTTCCAAGAGCCCAAATGTTTCCCTCAAGCATCCCTCTCTGTCATCTCTCCAAGCCCTGCAGCGGTGGTAACATAAGCAGGAAACAAACGCTCTCGTCTTCTCCGAGTCCCTTTAGAGTTGAAGTGCACATAACAATACAAACAGTCCTCTGAGCACCTTAAGAGGCTACTAAACAAGCAACAGTGTTCTTTTTCCCCCTTTAAGCCTTCTCTGCCTCTCTCTGCTACTGGTTATCTGTTCCACTCCTCCGGCTGTTGCCTTTCATGATGTACTCACCGGAGGGACGACCCTCCGTCTCACCAGACTTCTCAAAAGCAAGTGACCATGAATGGCAAATATCCGAGCTACAGCTCTTTTTACCTTAGAACAATATCCTCGTGGTCTCCCAGAGAGAACTTACCTGAGGCTGAAAAATCTTTTGTCAAGTCAGACTTTCAAAGTGATTTCCATACTTTGAAAATCCGCTGAAAAACAGACACAAATCCTGAGAGAAAGGGAAAGATTGAGCACACTGTGATGAGTGGGAACTTTCATGTTTGAGAGTCAGGCTCTCAAACTTTATGAAATACTTTCATTCTTTATCAGCACCACTTATTTAAAACAATACGATCTCCATTAACTGCACACTGGATCATATCGAAAATATAATGCTAAAAAGGTGCTTCAGAACGTGGCAACAAGAGGAGGGAACATACCAAACCATGGAAAACATCTAGCAGACCTCCACCTCGATCTCATCAAAGACTGGAGAGGGTTAAAGGTGCATTACTCTGATGTGTGCAGTAGACATGTGAGGTGGTAAAAGGACTGTATTTATATTGCACTTTAGCATCTAGTCCTGGGATTCAGTATCCTGCCCATGAATGCTGCTACATGTAGACTGCAGAGGACAGGAATCAAACCACTGACCCTCTGAGGAGTGGACCTCCACCTCCTGAGCCTGCGATGTGATGCTGATGACTGTTTCTGTTTTAATTTTCTTCTGTTTTAATTGTATTTTTTTTCAGTTTCTGGTGAATTGGCAGATAGACCTGAAAGTGACTCTTGGATGCTGACTGTATCCAAAATAAGCTTGACTCTGGTTTCATTTGCAGCCTGAGACGGTGAAGACAGACCCAGGACAACCTTCGGTGCCGATGTTCCTGTCAAAGATGCTGAAGAGGCCCAACGTCTGCACACCTAGACGTCCACAGTCATTTAAGATTTGGTTCATAATGACTGAAAACAACAATCAGAATACAAACTATGGCCTGATGTCTCAGACCAGGTTTGACCCAGAGAGACATTTCGATGCTTTTTATCTCCTCTGGATCCACAGGGAGTTTAAGACTGGTCCTGGGGAATGCTGGGGGCGGGCTGTCATTGTCAGGTTTTTAAAGACAGGCTGTGTGACAGCCTGCTCAATGCTAACATCACTGAAGGACATGCCTGGCTGTCATGCAGAGGGTTGCTACGTGGCCGTCTCACTGCGAAACACGACCCGGCTCTAACTCAGCAGCTTCTGGCCCCTAAGACCCTCAACAACTGCCCTGTTTAACATCATGCAAGGCTGTGTGAAATGGTCTGGAGCTGAGGTAAATGTGCAGCTGGAGATTCAACAGTCCAGTTTCAAAGCCCCGTCTAAGAGACCCCAAGAGGATCCTTAAACCACCCACGTGGACTGGTGCCACCATCAACCAGCTTTTTGATAAAAACAAGAAACCCAGATGAAAAGGAGCTCTCTGCCTACCGACTTATGTGTATTTACAGACAAAACTGGTAAGAATAGATTATTTTGCTTTTATGTATTCCCTAGACTGTGTATATTGTCGATACAGCCCAGAATGATGTGATCAAAGTTCTTGGTGTGGTTGAGTTCAAAGCTCACCTGGTGTCCAAGATCTGCTGCACTCACTTCAAAACTGTGTGCATGCACAAAGACCAAAGACCTGCTGATGAAAAGAACAGAAAAGAAGACAAAAGTGCGTCATTGAGGTTCTTTAAGTGCTCTAGAACAGCTGCCTTTACACCCAGCTGTGGATATTTATAGCAGCCATAGCATTAGTTCACCTGTACCTGCACCTGTGCAGGAACCCAGAGCTCACTTGGAAACAAACTTTCTGAAGTCCTTCACAATTCAGGATAAACTGAAACCATCATTAACAGGGAAATAATGGCTCGAATGTTGATAACAAGAATGATTCATCACCCATAAATAATTTGAATTAGGCTTATAAATGTGCTATATGTTTCATGCATAATAACTCAGAGTCATTAAAGGTTCGTGATGAGCGCTGTGATAACAGCATTAAAACCTGCATGAAATAAAAACCAAAAAGCTTAAAAAGAAACACGCTAAGTTAAATAATCAGTGTAAAAACTCAAACAGACGGAGATGCTGTAGTCGTACAAAATAAGAAGAAAGTGAGGATAAAAAAATACGTGTTTGATGTTTCATGAGAACTTTATTATTTCAGTCGCGGCACATCAGCTCAAATCCACGCAGCTCGGTCGAAATCCCACTTAATGAACACAATAACGTCCAGAACGCTGTGACGAGGAGCGATTTTCCCTCCAGCTTTGATCAGAGTCCGGATTTCTAATGAAGAACAATGTTAGAAAAATAATGAATAGTAAAGTGTTAATTATATCTCGTAATGACGATATGCATGCTAATATCACCTTTTATGAATTTTGAGCAGAGGCGGCCCTTTGTTCCACATCCATGAGTCTCAACCAGAAGGTCCTGAAAGCTAATTGATGCAAAATTGGGCTCTTTGAACGTAAGCAGGAAAAGGATGGAGGGATAAAAGAGCTGATGTCACGGGTTAAAGCTGCATGGCAGAGAAAGCCCACAGGAGGTGGAGATGATTGCATGTGTAACAAAACCATGTTCACTGGCTTTGACAGCACAAACAGTGACTGAGCGGCGTCACACGGCTCAGCGTCTCTTCGGTGAGTCCCCCAGATGTCCTGTCGATGTGCACTTGAGCAAGGCGCCTCACTGTGTGCACACGCTGTTTCTCATCGACAACATCTTTAGCTTTCATTGATTAGCCAGAACCATCCAGTTCCAGGTCTCAGTCGGGGTCCAGGATTCTTATGAGTCTTCATTATGAATGGTCAAGAGTCTGCAGCCATGCTTGTGGCTTTGTGAGGCTGTAATTAGTCACTTTCAGTTAAATGTCAGCATGCTTACAAGCTCCCAATGACAATGCAAACGAGCTGACGTTAAGCACCTCGGATGTTTATCATATTAGCACATGTTAGCATGTTACCCTTTGCTAATTGGCACGAAACACACAGCACACCTGAGGCTGAACAACTTTAGTTTTCAGGTATTTCGTTTTCAGGTTTTCAGGGAAACGCACATGGATTATCTTCACTGGGAATGTTTTCCAGTCAGAGAAGTGGAACATCTTTATATCTCACAGAGGATGCTGATGTTGGGGAGGATGGCGGGTGTGCAGAGCTTCAGACTCAAAAAGTCACAAATAATTCTGTAAGTCACAATAAGAGGTTCTATATACATGAACTCCTGCTGTTCTGTGTTTAAATTCCACTTTATGAAGCACAGTTCAGAGCAGACACAAGCAGGACCAGAGCATTAATTAAAACCAGTCATGAAATCATCTCAGATTGATCCAGTCTAATGTTTCACAGCTGACGTTCGTCCCTCCGGCGTTCTGCTCTGAGTGCATCTCGACTAACAAACCGCACTAATGAACGCTTCCCTCTCTGGGACTCTTCTTTAATAAACAAGCAGCATCATTAATCTTTAGCTCTGAGAGCTGTGCGCATTGATCCCATCGGGGGGTTTGAAGGTGCTTTAACTGTGTGTGTGTGTGTGTGTGTGTGTGTGTGTGTGTGTGTGTGTGTGAGTGCAGTGAAGAACACATCATTTGCTGCCTCCTTCTCTTAATTGATATGTTATTAAACTGCAGGACAAAGTACAAGGACAAAATTAGATATTGAACTAATGATTGCTCCTTTCAAAAATGTGATGCCACCTGTTTAACATTTGCACAGCAGCTCGTCAGCGACCGTGAACATTTTACATTTTGTAGTTTAGCACCATGCTCACTGAAACTGTTCATCCACTGCTGATAAGAAATGAAGCCCGGGCAGCGTTTTAAAGTGTTTTTACTTCAGCAGATCTAATCAGTTCTACATCAATGTGATCTTCAGGGGACAATGTCTCTGACAGCGTCTTCAGTTCTCCTCTAAAAGGAACCTGTGACCTCACATGAAAGAAATCCAGGTGTCACTTTGAACATTTGACAGACCTTTCAATTGATAATTCATGTTTTTAACACTTTGAATTAAAATGTGTGTCTTTGGTGTAGAAGTGGGAGACTTTTATGAGCTTTGAAGTCTTCTTCTATGCATTACTCAACAACTCCTCAGAATACAAATTAAACATTTGTAACTGCTGTATAAGCATTTCCTGATCTGACGCCTCTGTTGGTGGGACTATGTCGTTTGTCAGTGTCTGTTTTATGATCTGATTTCAGGCACAAACACTTTCTGCTCTGGGTTCAAATTACTACCTCATTAAGATTATGGACGTCCAATGTTCAACATGTGTGTTTCTGACTGTTGTGGATTACATGACTGATGTAACGGCCTGTACGAGTGCAGCTCACACACAGGATGGATTTGTGGATTGTGTTTTAAAGCAGCACCACGTCACATTTTGACCTCCTCAGCCTCCCAGCAGGCCTCCTCCTGACCCTCTCTGTTAGGACTCAGGGTGATTCATTCTCCAGCGCTGTCCCCAGACTGTGAATCAGATCACCTCTCACCATCAGGCCGTCTGATTCCAAACAACATCCATCTTTGTACCTCCACTTCTGAATCTACAAATATGAAATTAAACTACATGAGAGATTTATTGCCTCTCGCTGCAATAAGCCTCTTCTGTTTTATGTATTTAATTAACTTCTTGTCATTGTAGCTGTCTCATTTATCTCTAACCTCTCTGTGAAGCACTAAGAGGAAGTGACTTGATTTCATTTGGAAAGAATCTGTTTTGTCTAACACAGACACAGCATGTTTGAGCCAAAAGCCAAGTTTCATCATCCGGTCTGTTGGAGCTGAACATTATGAAATATTATAGATTTTAGTTATTATATATGGCATCAAATTGATTTTGAAATTGATTAGTTTGTCTCATATTGGAGTTTCAAGTTGACCAATAAGAAAGCTTTTGAATATTAAGATATGGGATGAATAATGTAAATTTGAGGCTGTGTGTGATAATAGCAAACACTCGCCGCCGCTCTTACACATATACTTCAAAGTTGTGGGTAATCTTCAGAAACAGGGAAACAGTCCACTTCCACGTCGATACATCTGAAGAACCAACACACCTCCAGCTGGAAGTGGAAAACGGAGATTACACACCGGTGACACGCAGCTGCTGCTCGCTGACAGTAATCAGCAGCCATGAGCTCAGGCTGCGTGTGGACGGTCCTCCTCGGCTCTTCACGTCACATGAACACTTTACGTTTACCAAGTGTTTGTGTTCAGGTGCTCATCAGCCGCCGCTGAACGCATCATGTAAAGTGAGCTAATTAAAGTTCCCCTGGAGGCGTAAATAATCGACAGTCCGCCTTGAGTCCGTGTTTGTTGACCGAATGCATGATGATGGTCTGTTTCATCAGCTGTTTAATGAAGCGTTCATGTGCTTACTGTCATAAACTACTTACACTGTTTACACTATTAGCTTTCAGGTGGTGATCAGTCACCCAAAAAACAGTGCCAAAGCAGAAAAACTTCACTGTTGGCTCTTCTTATCAGACATGTTGTGAATCAGTGGCTGCTACAAATAAATGGACCTCATGTAAGTGATGATACCAGGCGAGCTGTACGTTTCCTGACGGTAATGGATGATGCAGAGGTTGAGTCGGACTTCATCCGTTCACAACGTTGTGCAGTTCAGGATTAAGGAGGAATAATTTCAGACCAGAAAACACGGCTGAACGAGCTCCAAGCTGCTCGGCTCTGTTCACCTCAGGAGGCTTCTGCAAAAATTCAGCAGTTTCAAGAACATCGAAGTGAAGAGTTCACAGAAAAGTTTGAGTATCGACTCGTCTGTCAGGTCAGGAGAGTTTCTTTGGGAACAGGTAGGACGATGCCCTAACGGCAGCAGGCCTCTGCGGCGTCTGAACACGCGTTCCTTCTCTTTACGAGCTCCACCGTTGTTAACAGACCACCAATTACGAGCCATGTTTTCCTCTTTGTCGCTGAGTACCATGGAAACATGGGTCCTGGTTGACCTGGGGATGAGGTGGTTAACTTCAGTCTGACATCTCTCTGTGGAACCAGCCCCACGCTGGGCGGCGTTGAGGCTGGACCGGGGGTTCAAACATTGAACGTACCCAAACTATAAGAATAGAAATAGGCTGTTCTGTTACTGTATGTCAGCCTTCCTCTGCACCTCTTCCTCTGTCAGACACTATTATATACTACTGATACCAGCGAACATCCTCCAGCAGTGAGTGGTCAGGAGGCAGACTGTCCATGCAAACACCTCCTGTCTTATTGTGTCCTGCCAAGGCAGGTCACTAACTCAGCTTCTTCCCCAGAGTCTCTGTGCTTTGTCGTCTCGCATGGTTCCAGTGGATAGTGGTTGAACCTGGATTGTGGATTACAGCTACGTCTCCTGTCATGGCCCTGCCTGACATCCACTACAGCCGCTACTGCTGTTAGTCATACTTCAATTATTTTTACATCCGTAGTGCTGTATTGTGTACATACACCATCTTTCATGTCATTTGATCCTGAGATGATTTTTCTCTCTGCTCTCTGGTCTTTGTGTCCAACGGAACAGCAGCTCATCAGCCAGAGGGAGAGGGGACAGCAGGGGGGACGTGCTGTGTGGACAGTTCAGAGGCTGGATCCCCTGAAGGAAGCAGCTCATGATGCTCTGCCGCATCAAAAAAATGAACGCTGCGTTCAGGCAACTGTTAGAGCAAAAAAAACAACAACACTTCTTTGGCCTCAAAACAGGGACGAAGGAATTAAACACCAAATATGAATCAGAACTTCATGCTGTAAAAGAACTTCTGTGACATGTCGGACATCTGGCAAATCATGCAGCCGCTGAAGTGCTAAATATATAAATGTCACAGATGTGACACAGATGTTTGTTGGCCGTCCTAAATTAGTGAACAACCAGGTCTTAATGAAGATGTTGGAACTACTGTTATTTATATGATCAATAAAAAGGAAGAGGTAAGACGGTGTTTGTGTGAATGGTAGGAGGAGGACAGCGAGGACTTTTGGATGAGCTGCGTCGGCTGTAAGCTGGTGGCCTGCAGGGGAAACAGAGGACAAAACGTGTGCAGAAATCTCTCAGGTAAGAGTGTGAGACAGTGCTGAAGTGTGTGTGTGTGTGTGTGTGTGTGTGTGTGTGTGTGTGTGTGTGTGTGTGTGTGTGTGTGTGTGTGTGTGGAAGCGCAGACATCTATTAACCAGGGACGTATTTTGACCTTTTCCTCCTCCTGAACTCTGTCAAAACCATTAGAGAGTGAAGTTGAGGGGTGTGGAGGAGCATCTGTGCTTGTCTGTGTGTGTGTGTGTGTGTGTGTGTGTGTGTGTGTGTGTGTGTGTGTGTGTCTTCACGTGGACTTTTTCCTGGTTTGGTTAAGATTCAGTGTACAAATTGCAAAATCAATTTTCCTCCCGAGGGGAGTAAGAACGCAGCCTGACAGACGAATGAGGCTGTAGCATCAGATCAGCTCCTGCTCGCTGACGTCCTGAAGTTATACTGATTAACTTTGTCATCTCCTGCTTTGTTCATGTATGAGAGGAGAGAAATGAAAAGAGACAGAGATTATATATGGCTGCTGTAAACGCTGACATGCTAACCTCTCAGCTACAGAAAACATCAGCCTAAACTTAATTTCCATCTCACGTTGGGTCTCTGCGAACGGTGCAGTAATGGTGTTGATGTATGAGGCACGGACAGACGGTCACCCTGAAGGCAAACACACGCTTCAAGTGTCGCAGTGGAACATTTTCAGATTGTTCGAAATGTCACTTTGTGCCGTGAAAGCGTCAAACAGCTCATCAAAACATCTGCTCTGAGGCTGATTTGAGTCTGCAGCCACAACAGATATTTCTATCTTTGGATTTATTTGTGTGGAGCGATGAGGAAGAACGCAGGAAGATCCATCAGAGGAGTTTTCTCCAGGACCAGGAGCCTCATTCGCTGTAATGATTTCATTATATGCAACAGGCGTAGGTGTGTGTCTAAAGCTATTTATGGCAAATTGTGGGAGTGGGAATCAGGCTCGTGCACATGTGCCCAGGTGAGATTCATAGAACAGAACCTACCTGTGTACCCACAACCATAGAAACATGGTACAAACCTGATTAAGATTAGCGTGAAAAACGTCGTTGAAACTGCCACAAAAGAGAGTTTTGGTGGTTCCTGTTTTGCAGTCAATGGCTGCTTGAAAGTGGTGCTCTGAGAAGTGCTCAGTCATACTGTGCAATCTGTGGTGACTGAGCTAAGAAATAAAAAGTCTCCCTCAAACATACTGTCCAACTTTTGCTTCCCTTAGCTTTCATCTCCTCTTCCTCTCTCCCTGCATCCTCCATGCACCCCTCTCTTTCCTCCCCATCTGCCTCTGTGAGTCGATCAATGCTGGACTTTTTACAGCGCTGTCAGGACGTACAGTACGAGACACGCGCTGAAGTGTTTTCTGAACCTGAACGCGCTGGCAGAGTGAACAGCTGCATTAACGCCGTCATCACCAAACAGCAAGAGGAGAGGATTAACTAAATGTTTCTTAGTTTTCTGCTTGTTCAATATTCCTTCACAAAATGCAGATTAGATGATCTCACGCTGTCAAAAAACAGCGAGCTTTTACAGCCTGTAAGCTTAAATGATGCTTCATGATGTTTGATTTTACAGCCAGCAGTGTCTCGGTCGTTCAGACGCTGAAGATTTTTATTGCAAATTTCACTTTTCTGACAGTGTTTGAATTTTTTATAACCAGCTGACACTATGGTTTTGTACTTAAATGCGTCTCAGCAGTAGATTTATGTTTGCAGAAGCCAGCTGTTTATCTCATTGAATGATAAAACTTGGCTTTACACCAATCATTAAAATAACATAATAATAATGAACATTAACTGGGGTCAGGAGTCAAACTCTTATGACTAAGTGATTCATGATGGTCTATTAGTATTACTGAGCGACATCAACGCTCCTTTTACCCTGAATGTGTTAACAGATACATTAGCATATCATGTTCATTCAATAGACCAACACCACACATCACAGAATTCACAGCTATGCTAATTTACAATGGTTGTCCCTTGATGGGCTTAAAAGAAGACACACACACACACACACACACACACACACACACACACACACACACGCACACACACACACACGGAGTGAGCCTGTGAAAATCATATGATTAACTAGCATTGCCATAGAGACCAGGTTATGCTGAGGCTTAACAGCGATAGGATTACTATTATTACAAAATGCGTGTCAAACTTCTGTGGTTATTTTGGTGAAAGCAGCTAAAAGTGTGGTGTAATCAGTAACACGATACCCTACACAGACAGTACGATTGTAAAGTAACTTATGGTAACTAGTAATATGTAGTAATATAAGTGTCGAAGCCGAGCAGGAGGCTGGCGAATCATCACAGAGGCGGACATACATCAGCCCTCAGCAACAAGCGCTGCAGCGTCAGCACTGCACGGCTCCTCCAGCTCAGACTGGTGCACAGGCTTCTTCCCTCCAGGTTAAAAAATGAATGCCGCTCTGGGACTCAGTCTTATTAAAGTGAAGCAACATTGGCATTCAGGCATCTCACAGCGACGGGCCCGTGGCTCTCATTACGGGTCCTTGTGTCACAGTTATGTAACTGCTGCTGTAGAGAGATTAGTTCAATTAGTCAACAAAGGCTCATTGAACGGTTCAGTCTTCACCATCATGTCGGCAAATTAGTTAGAACATGAGATGAGCTGCTGTGACAATGTGTGCTGATCATTTACTGGCTTTGGTAACATATTCTCATGTGTGCGGTGTATGAAACAACGTCACATCACTTTCTGTGTAGAGGAGGTTTATGAATGTCGCTGCTGTCTTTTTACTAACTGATTGTTAGGAACTAATTTTTTATTCTTGTAATGTTCATGTTGGATGTCAAAAATATAGGATTTGAAAGTCATTATGGATAAGAGTACGCAGCCACACTGGAAGCTTTATGAGGCTGTAACAGCGCTTTGAATTAAATGCTAACATCAGCATCAGCATGCTAACATGTCCACAGTGACAATGCTAATGTGTAGATGCTAAGCAGGTAAAATGCTTATCATGTCCACCACCTTATTTTAGCCTGTTAGCATGCTATTATTTGTTATTTACCACTAAACACAAAGTACAGCTGAGGCTGGTGGGAATGTCATTACTTCTGAAAGTATTTTGTCATAAATCAAAGTACTGGACAAACTGAGGTTTTGACCTGATGATGGCGCTGGAGGAAAAGTTAGAGGATCTCAGTTTGCAGTGGCAAACCATCGCACAGCTGTTGAAACATTGATGGTGGTGCTGCAGGACAGATGCAGGGAACACTGATGTCGGTGGGATTTGTCCTCTGAGGACCATGAATTGATTGATTGATTGATTGATTGATTGATTGATTGAATGTCTGTACAAACATTTCATCCCAACACATCCAACACCTGTTAAGGTAATTCAGTCTGGACCAAAGTTCTGACTAACGGACAAATTTTCTATAAAACAAAGATTTGAGTGTCTCAGAATCATAATGAAAACCCTGAAATGGACTTTTAAACTCCATTTTTTAGTTCATAATACGAAATGTACAGTTTCCAAACTCACGTTCAGTCTTTCAGATGGAAGTTTGGATTTTGTGATGTTGATTGAAAGCTCGAGTTGATCCTGATTTTACCTTGAAACTCCCAAACATTCAGTATTCTGGATCCACATTGTAAATCTGTCACTTGGCTGAGCGACATCCTGAAAAGTCAAGAACGCGTTGGTGCATTAAATCAGGCTTTGAATATCTTGAGGTTGATCTTTCAGCCTGCATGAGGTCCATTTTTGCTGCGAGGTCATTGACAGATGAGCGTTTGCAGCTCATTTCAGTGACAGAGTGAAGCTGAAGCAGCTTTTCAGCTCTCCACCCACAGCAGGTGGCCTGTTCTTTCACACAGTCTGCAGCCTGTGTGTGTGTGTGTGTGTGTGTGTGTGTGTGTGTCACAGGCAGGTGGCAAGAAAATGTCAGCGATGGCTGTGTCTGTGTGTGCTCACATGTCAGGGAAGAAGAGAAGAATGTTTTTTGAAAAGGGCATGCTTTAAAGGCCAGGAGGACAGTCAAAACTTCTCACTTCCTGTCAAGTCAAGCCGACTCAGACGCACACTGAGCATGAGATTATTCTAGAAGAAGCTGCAAAGTGAGAGAGGATTAAGTATTAAACATTTTTTTTGACTCGCTTAAAGCAGAAACATGAACATCACAGATGCAGATGACTGTTTACAGAATATGCAGTTTATCCTCTAAAGTACTTTTTAACATCTTCAAATCTCAAGCAGCTCGTCAGCTTTTGACAGACCTACATCTCTAACAGATGTGAGTACTGAAATACTGTTTCCTGTCCCCATCTAAGTAGTACTTAGTAATACTTCATTTTCGTGAAACTGCATTTTTTCCCTTTTGTTTTGGCAGCTGGATGGAAACGTTACAATGAGGAGAAAAGAGGCTAAAAACAGATAGTTTCATCCAGTTCACAGTGTGTGACTACACTTTCCACTCATGACTTCGATGAATGTTCCCACGGTGAGGTCTGTGGATTTCACCGACTGACCTGCACATCTCATTTTTCAACGCTTTAAGCACCACAGACAGCAGCAGATGTCTTGATGTGCAAATGGAAACAAATATCTGCCTGCATACCACCAGAAGTAACTGGAAAATCTGGATTTTTGAGATTTTAGTGAACTGACACTGAAGTTGGCTTCTGTCAGAGTGTACATGAACCGACTGTTTTAACCACACCCTCGACCTTGTTCTGACATATGGCATCGACATTGAAGACTTAACAGTCTCCTCACAGAATCCTCTTTTATCGGACCATCATTGAAGAACTTTTGAATTCATATTATCAGACTACCTGCCAGTAGGCACAAACTCCAATACCAGACTCCTGTCTGACAGTGCTGTGGCTAAATTTAAGGATGTGATCCCATCAGCATTTAATTCAATGCCATGTCTCAATACAGCAGAAGGTTCCTATGCTATCCTATGTCTCTTTGTTCAAACTGACTACCTGGTTGATAGTACTACAGGTTCACTGCGTGTGACACTTGACTCTGTGTCATACGCAGTGACAGGAGCCAGAGCATTTAGCTATCTGTACCATTTAGCTCTGCCTGTACCAGCTCTATATGGAAAGTGTCCTGAGACAGCTTTTGTTGTTATTTGGTGCTTTACAATTAAAACTGAATTGAAGTGAATTAAGAAAGCTGTGAAGTGCTGAGGGATTTCACCAAATGCTTGATTAGATTCTCAGTGGACTCTAATTTTTAGTCAGTGTTGTTAAAGAAGTCATGACATCACAATATGAGGACATTATCACAGAAATCAGTTTTTGCTCTTAAAACTGTAAAATCTGAAAGAGAATTATCCTCAGAAAGAACTCAGAGTGTTAGTAACACCACCCAAACTTACAATTATCACTGCACTCACAACAGCCCATTTCTGCCATAAATATGTTTTTGTAATCAGGCTGAATGGAGACAGTAGACGAGGGAACACGAGATGCTTCTTTTAATGTGCATCCTCTGCCAGTTTGTACATAATAGAATCACCATTAATGTTTGTTTCTATAGGCGCCCTTTTCCTCTAAATGCCTCTGCAACACAAACATGTTTACAAGAGATTCCAATGAAGCGTCCCAAAAGGTCAATCTGAAATGACTCATCATCTGACTTTACTCTCTCTCTCTCTCTCTCTCACACACACACACA
Source organism: Chaetodon auriga (assembly GCF_051107435.1). Lineage (NCBI taxonomy): Eukaryota > Metazoa > Chordata > Actinopteri > Chaetodontiformes > Chaetodontidae > Chaetodon > Chaetodon auriga. The sequence continues at coordinate 2,348,610 of NC_135083.1, forward strand.
CGCACACTCACACACACACACACACACACACACACACACACACACACACACTCACAATGTTATAGCAGCAGTGTTTGTGCTGGTGTTCCTGATCTTGTTAAAGACAAAAAAGCATGCATTGTTTGCCAGCTGAAGACACTGGTTATTATGGAAATCGTCCTGGTTTACCACCCGTACCTGTTGAATTGTAACTAAGCATAGAAACCTAAAGCTTTCTGAGCAGACAGGCCTTTGTTTTCTGTCCCTTCAAGGTGGAAAACGAGAACAGGAAGGATTAACCTCTGTCCTTGGAAGGGGACATGTATTATGAGAGCACAGCGGCACAGAGAGCTGATTAACCCCCTGACTGACCTGTCTGCTGCCAGGAGACACAGCTGATCCTCATCTCCACTGATAAGACAATGAAAACCAAACTCCTCAACAGCAACAGCTCACATGGGGCTTTACATCTGTGGCTTAGGTTGATTCAAATAATCACCTGAGCAGCTACATCTGGGCACAGCTCCGGTCTCTGCAGGTAAATCCAACAACTGGCTGCTTGAGGCTTTGTTGCTTTTAATGTTAACAACAAAATAAGCAACTGAATAGTAAAGAATAAAATAGTGTTTTAATTTTCTCACAGTAAGCCCTGCTGCTCTCCAGAACCTTCAGCTGAAGATAATGTGATCACTTAAAGATCCCCTGCAGATCTGATTACAGACATATTAAAAAAACCTCTGCACTGAATGATAATTTGTGTCTGATTTGATTTCTCCACCAAAAAAGTTCAATTAAGAGTTTTCGAAATGACGTCTACTCCTCCCTTGGGGAAAAATGGAGAATCTGTATTTGCAACTAATCTTAATCTCAAAAGTTTAACTGCCGGACACGAGATAAAAGCTCATTCCCGTGTACGAGTGCTGAAGGTCTGTCTAGACTGGTTTTGCGTCACAGAAGTCTTAAGGCGAATGATCATCGAATGCAAAGGTGAAATATGTGGCCAAGTTCACCAAAGCTGAACTCCACAAGAAACAAACAAGTGCATTTGCTCATGTAGCCTTACCCCGTACCCTTAAACTGACGTTGAAGGTGAACGCAGACACGAGATGAAGGTGAAAAAAACAGTTTGGACAGTTGGAAAAATGAAATTCCTTCGGGGTCAAAAATTCACTGAAGTTTGTAGAAATGCAATGACTTCATGTAGTCCAATCACATCGTGACATGCAAAATTCGCCCCGGACATAAATAAAGCATCTGTTTATCTGTATCTGCTGTGATACATTCTGCTCAGTTCTGCATGAGCTGTTCTTTAAGTTCTCATATAGAGTGCTCACACTGCAGCAAACACTCATATAACAGACTTATCTACATAACAATACTGTCTAACAGACGCTGTGTGTCATTGCATTGTAATAGCTTCTTTCTTGAACACATGTTGACAGCACTGCTGATGTGTCTTTGTATTCCAATGGATGCATGTTTTGTGTTTCCTCTGCTTGAATCTGTGCACGCATGCAGTATGTGATGAATAAATATTTGAAGTGCGTGTGCCTGCATAACAGAGAGATGAGAGAAACTTCAGTTGCTGACAAACATCACGCTGATCTAGTCTTCGACTCTGCATGTGGGCATGTTGTCTCTTTGATCAGCTGCTTAAAGTCTCCCTGTCGTCAGATCAATGGTGAAAAATGGCTGTGAAATGAAGGTCAGAGATTACAGATGAAAGTCAAGTGATTCCATGTGGTGATGCTGTGTGCGCGAGTGTGGGAACAGACTCTGTGGAGGATTTGGCCCCATTGTGGTGTTAGAAAGGTCTGCAGCTCACCAAAAGTTCTGACCTTATTGAACAAATGATCTCCTCGGAACCATGAACATGCACAAAAACATTTGAGGTCCGGTTTATAGCTGTAAGAAGAGCAAACAGTGATGCTGCACAGCTCTTCAGGAATTTCCCACAATGTTCAAAAATGTCTTGTGGGGACCACAATAATTCAAGCAAAAGGTCTTCGATATATTGCTGTGGACTACAGCATCTGGCAGACAAAACTGACAAACATGGACAAAAAACCTTTCTTAAGGTGGAATTGGACGTCCAACAACATGAAACCATTGAGCTCCAAAGCATTGACCTGCGACTGAGAGCAGCTCTGTTCAAAACGGACTCTGTTCAAAGACTCAGTTCTGCTCCAGGCTGACTAACCCAAACCTGGAAAACCATCTGTAAACATCGTCATCATCCTCCTCATCATCACTACCATCTGACATCAGACACCTCGCCAGAGAGAAGCAGTTCCAGCCATCACAGAGGTGAGTGTGACACATGTGTTCAATAATGTGTATGGCCAGGGGTGCAGACATGCCGACCCCCCACCAGTGTGTGATGATGGGAAAAAGGTGCCCGACCCGTGTTGCAGACGGTGACGGATGGTGACATCTGTTCCTTAACTTTGTTTATTTGTACGTTGGGCATAAATGGACCGTTTTGTAGCTTCCATCTACCTGCTGCATAATGTATAGATCATTTATGCAGAGACACAGAAACACAGTTGCACTTGTAATCATTGACAGAGTCTGAGGAAAAACACCTTCCCTGTCCACTTTAACAACCTTTCGAAGAAGTGAGGACGGGCTCCTCCACTGTCGAGGTCTAAAGCTCAGATCTGTCCTCATGAAGGCAGCAGTGCAAAAGCACACGTGCAAACACAACCATGTGAGCTGCCTTGACTTCGCTTGAATCTCTAATCTCTTCCTCTTTTGCTGAAGGCCATCGAACAGTGAAAGTGACTTTGACTTGATATACAGCTGATTTTCTCCACTGACAGTCAGGCGCTGTCATAGCAGCAGTCCTGGTCCTCAGGACTCTGACAGCTGTAATGAAGGTCAGAGTTGTTGTGAAATGGACAGATGGGTGCTTAAGGGGCTGCACTACTGATATGTTACATCTGGGATGAATTCAGTTTCATTTCATTTATTCAGTTAATTTTGGGGGGTTAAAACTAGAATGAGCTACATGAATTTTATTACGCAGAGTCTGTCGCACCATGTGATCGTAAAACTGTCCCAGTTACAACTCCAGCAGGTTAAGCTACTTTAAAAACAGTCATTTTCGGATTAGGAACAACATGCACTCATGCTGCAGGAGTGATGGTGTTGCCTGTTCTTTCCATAAAAACAGAAGATATTTTCTTTCTCAGCTGGTCCTCAAATTACACTTCAAGCGACTCAGTCCTCCAGCGTGGTGGCATGTGCCTCCTCACCTGGTTCTATCTTTTAATGACAGTGGGGACAACGTGTTCTGATCCTCAGGTGGTTTGTAAGAATCCGTACAGAAAGCAGTGAAACCAGATGTTTAATTGTTAAACTTTTTGCAACAATGGGGAAAAAAAAAAGAAAAAAAAAGGGGATATTAATGAGGAGCTGTAAGGAGTTCCACAGGGCTTTAACACTGGCCCACTTGTTTTTAGAGAGCATTTTGTTTGGTCCCATTTTTAAAGAGCCAGAACTATCCTGGTTAAGAGGAGAGGAAGCTCAAAGACTTTAAGTGCCACTGTTGTGTCTGCTTGTCACTGCAGACACTGGCAGTAGGAAAGATAAACAAAGCTTCGACGTCTAATTTCAGAATCTGGCCGACCATGATCATCTTAGATGAGGTGAGTCTTTGATTCATTTGTATTCCCTGCATGTTTCCAGCTCCTGAATGTTTTACACCTCTTCTCTCCCTTTCTCTGCTCTCACCTCACACCTAATCTCTCCTCACTTCCCTTCCTTTCGTCGTCGGTCTGCTGTTTGATTCGTTCTCCGTGTCTCTCTCCGTCCCTCAGGCACATCGCAGAGCTGCTGTCAGATGTTATCATCAGATGCCCGGCTGCTTTCTCATCCCTCGACATGTTAGATCACAAATTCTCTGTTTCTTTCTCTTCGTTCCTCTTCCTCTCAGTCCTTTTCTGTTGTCCTTTCACACTTTGTCTTTTGTGGCGCTTTCTTCAGCCCTTTCTATTCACATCTCATATTTATTGCCGCACTCCATTTCTCTCTTTTCTGATTTGTTACATATTGATGAAAAGACAAATTCTTCTGTATATTTCCTTGTGTCTCAGTTCCTTCCAGGTGAGATATGAGGGAGAGGTGTGAATTAAAGGGAATGAAGAAATCGTCTTCTGAAGCAGCATCACTCACTGGTGGCTGCACGGCTGGACCAGCTGTCACTGCGCTTTCACAGCTCTGCAGTGTCATCTGCAGCCGTAGTGTTTGTGTGTTTACATAGATGACGCCGATAACGGACTGCCATGCAAAACCGTGCAGAGCAAACAATGGCAGAAAACAGAATGTGAAATATCTGCACGTTGTCCCTTCATATTAACAAATTCTGCACAGCTCAATCAATCAAAGCACATGTACTTCTGTAAGTGTGCTGCTCTGCTCAGACAACGAACGCATGTTTTCCAACAGGTGCCGTCATTAGTGGACATTTCCAATCATCTGTTTTACTGATGCGTCAGCAGCTTTTGTCCATATGGACTCGATGTGGCAGCTTGAGGCGACAGCAGGGTTTAATAATGATGTCAAAATACAAGAGAGAAAAGTAATTGTTCCATGTGAAAACCATGTGAGAATTTCTCAAACACACTGAAGGTGCTTCAAGGTGAACAACATTTTTTTTTTCTTTTCTTTCCTCAATCTGTCTTAAATAATTCAGTAATCAAGATTTTGATGAGGGTTTTACATTAATAGCCATGAATATGAGGACTTCCGTCATGTTTTAAGTCAAGGACCCAAAAGGCAGCACACAAACACAGAGCCAGGGAGACCGAGACGAGCAACGTCTTTAACAGGTAATTTTCAACATTAGAAATGTGTAACAGAAGAATCAGGACAATAACAGCTTTCTTTAAAAGAGAGCGGGCAGGCAGGGAAGGAGTCCAGACTTGTACTCATGACCTACAAATTCACAGCAGGTGGCTGGAAATCAACCTGAGGCAGGTGAGAAGACGCAAGTGTCAGGAAGACAGGTGAGCAGCAGATCAATACAAGCAGCACAAAGACTAGAAACAGACTGTTGTCAGAACCGGGGTTTATATACTGCAGAGCAGATAGGTTTTAATTGGCTGACGCATCTCAGGTGTGCTCAGGTGATGAGGAGGAGACACACAGAGAGGAAAAAGAAAGCAGAAACACAAGGAAGTTTAAATTATGGTGCCCAATAGAATCAATAAGATGTAATGAATGAAAGCTCAACCTCCTGCAGTCCAGACTGAAACATCTCAACAACTATTGGTGGATTACTATGAAATTTAGTGCAGATTTTGGAGATTTTGTAAGTTATCCCCAGAAAATGAATACTGATGACTTTGATTCCTTAACTCTGGTGTAACCAGCAGATCATCAGTGATTTTATCACCTGAATCTGCATCTGCCTTCAGCTTTCCAGCAAACTTCAGATCACTGCTTAGCTTGTTCAGCAGATTTAAGGTTTGGTTCACTCTCACTGCTCCCGCAGCTTCGTTTTCCAGCCACAGCAGGCAGCTGTTCACTCTCTGCTTCGCACCACGCTGCAGACAGACAGTCAGAGCTGGTAGCCAGATTTTCCTCAGGAGTTGGCAGAGAATGAAACAGAGCTGGAAGAGCATGAATATTTGACAGTCGTCATTAGAACTTCTGAACATGTAAATAAGCAACTGTTTTCTGGCTTTTTCTTCTCCGTATTTTTAGGCTTTTTAGCTTCCATTAGAGAAAACATGAAGGAGGAGAGAGGTTGGAATCTAACCTCTGCAGGATGCACTCAGCCAGGTGAGGTACCTGCTTTCTAACAATTTGACAAATAAACGTTCAACCTGCTGTTTGTCAGTGGTGTGTTCACTGCACACTGCCCCCAAGTGGCCAAAAAATAATAAAATGCAGGTTTCAAGTTTTGATGTTGTATTTGAACAGAAATAATCTAATTTTGTGAGATTTTTTTCTACAGGTTTTCAATGTTTTTGCCTCGTGATCATCTCCTCTTCTACTGTGTGTGTGTGTGTGTGTGTGTGTGTGTGTTTGTGTCTCACACCACTTCCTCCCACTCAGCCAAACAGACAACCGTGGTAACCTCGGTCACACGGTTCAGTTGCACAGGACCAGAAACATTGAAAGTTCATGTGGGTTTCTGCTCGGCTGGGCTTTCCTGCAGTAACATACCAGCATGTGTGATAAGCTTTCATTTTGTGTTCTGTGTTTTTAAAGCAAATTCCACCTCAGCAAATCTTTCCATTTATTCTGCTAACGATGCAAAATCGCTCAAACCTGTTCGCATCAATGTCCAAATGTCCTCTCAGACAAGATGGCCGCATCGTTCAGTGGTGTCAGGACTCATGAGTCAGCTCTCAGCGCGAGTGGAAGAAGTTTCTGGTGCAGCAGGTAGATGCTACTTCCAATTTTGAAGCTTCTATTCAGTTTATTCGTCCCACCAGGGAAACAAATGACAGTGAATCATGATGTGTGCGATGCTTACAACTTTTGGACACATCTGACAGGGACATCTGAAAGTGATTTCAATCATTTTGACAAAGGCTATTTGAAAGTTCAAACTCTATAGGTCTATTTCTGAGTAGTACAATAGAAATACACACCTGTCACTGGTGGTCTCTGTTCAGTTTTCCCACCTCTCTCTCCAGTTTCCTGATCATTAGCACCTTCCTGCACTGTTGTTTAGTCATTAGCTCCCCTCTATAAATAGAAAACTGCTCTGCCATGTCTTTTGTGTGGTTGTTATTGTTGCCATGTAGCTGCTGCGGTCCTGATATTTCTGCCTTCTTGGTGTTTCCTTCCCTTTGTGTGTGATTTTAGGTGCTGCCGGCAGCCTCGCTGGCACCTGTGAGTATCTGTCAAGAGGCAAAACACTCAAAATGAAAAAGAAGTCCTTTTAAATGAAGACTCAAATCACCCAAAAATCTGATCTCACAATAGCCACAGTGAGAGCAGATGAACTACGAACAGAACGAACTCGTTCACTGATACAGACGCTGTTGAAACCGAAACGACGCATAAAGGGTGCTGATCTGAAAGATGAATGGACGTAATAAAAATAAGCTACAACAAGGAGAGTTTGTGTGTTCATACATAAGACGAGCACAGCGATGATGTCAGGAGGACTGAAGACCATCATTTATGGCTGTTTCCCCTGCACCATTGTTAGGCATGTTCCCCCCCCCCCCCCCCCCCATCCATAACAACATTGCTGGGATTTTCTTTTCATTGCTGGCCTTGGCTTACCGAACATTCATTATTCCTTTGCATTGCAGTAAGTTCAACGCTTCATAGATGCTATCCTCACTTTCTGCTCTTTCTCTCTATCTGCTGTTGTAGTGCTGCACATGAAGCTCAGGGAAAGTTCAGTCAGGAACTGAAACACACAATCAGTCAATGCCAATGAGGTAAAATTAAGGCGGATGCTTTGAGCACCCAGGTGTCCATCACCATCTATGCTCTTTGCACCCAAACCATGATGAGGTGTAAAAAGCTGAAAAGCTGCTGTGTGACTGTTCTTACCCGTCTGCAAATAAACACTCTGCCACTTAAATAGCAATACTGTTCCCACGACTTAAACTTCGAGCATTTTCTCCTTGACTTCTGGCATTAAACACAAACTCACACGTGCCCTTAAAAGTCTTAACAGACGTCTAAACTGTCGATTACCCCAAATCTGTTGAAGATGAACGGTCAGTGTAATTATAGAGAAGCTGTCTGTTCAAAGAAAATGTAAATACAGAAAGTCGTCTAGTCCTTAAAATTGATTTTAAACTATGAAAACATCTAAAAAAGGGAGGTGGGAGCGGTGACTCACCCTCAGGTTTGTGTGTGTGTGTTTACAGTCATGCTCCAGCACATTAGATCACCAGCAGAGAACAAACAGCAGACGTCCTGGGGAGTCACGGTGTCTCGCGGCGAGTCCCACACCTGTGCGCCCTTCAGGACCGCAGAACCACCAGTCGCCACCTTTGACGTCAAGGCGGAAGTGCGGTCCTGGAGGAGACCTGCAGGGTTTGAGGGAAATCCATCGAGCACAAAGCTGTAGAGACAGATCAAGAGGGTGGAACCTAAAGGACTGTGACATGCTGTGATACAACAAATCCCCACAAATTAGGGCTACCTGCGATGAGCCCTGGCCAAGAAGTTTCTTCCAACTCTGGAACAAAAACCCTTTTACCCTCAGTTTTGTTCATTTGGGCTGGTGACCTTCCAAAATGCTGCAAAACTGAGTCGGACCTTCGGTTCATTCAGTTCTGGTGACTGACTGGTGGCTGGTGGCCTCTATAAAAATGAACGATGACTTGAGCACAGCTTTTTTGTTTGCTGGGGACGACGTGGACACAGTGCAGGTACAGAACCTCGGGCTGTTTCCATCACATGGGTACTTAAGCCCCTCGGCCATAAGGACGTTTAATGGTCACAGGCTGTGGAATGTGCTGTTATTGTCAGTTAACTGCCTCAGACTCACTGCACACTGATGTGTTCTGTTTCTTCTTACTTTTTCCTGGATGTTCCGTTCTCTGTGCAGAATGATGTGTGCGCACAGCTCGATACGAGAAGGCTGTTTTCACATTCGTCTGAAATAAGAACCAGTTTGGCATTCGGCCGTGGTCCAATATGAAGCACACACCATGAATGGACGTTTCGGTGAAGTCACGTTGAGGTTGTCTGGGCACTAGTTAAACTTTTGGGACATATTCAAAGATTCTTGTAATTAGGAGTTTTAAATTTCCTTTGTGGTAAAAAAAAGTGAATTATTCAAGAGTATTTTTATGTTACAATAAAATGAAAATGACGTGTGTGGATTACGAACACTATCAGATTTGCACTCTGTCTGCAGTGCATTTATTTTTAATAACAACGTGTATCAACTGAATAAAAACGTCAATGTAAAGTTTGGAGCCAGCAGCATCTCTTTGTTCATGTTCCAGTGAACATTTATTTAACACTGATGTGTAATTCACTCAAACAAAGAAACATATTTGAAAAAAAAAATCTCAAAACGTCAGATACTCGTCTGCCACACCTTCAGTGTAGAAATACTGTTTCATTAAGACACTAACTATACTTAAAATCACATTTTGTTTGCCTTGATTGAAGCTTCATACTGATGATACTAATGTTTTCCATTCACCTTCTCCACAGCACAGCCCTTTATTGCTTAATCTAATATTTAATATTGGATTGATGTTTAATTTTTCAGGCCTGATCGGTGTCTGAATTCTGCAGCTGTAATTGATTTGGAGGTACTGCAGCTCGTTAAGCTCCTCGTTATGAGCGCACTGTAATGAGGGGGTAAACCAACATTTTAATGACCTCCCCTTCTCTCTCATCGACAGCTCGGCAATAAGGGGATATTTAGAGATACTGAAGCGAGTCGAGCTCCCTGCACCAGTAAAATCAAGGTGGACAAAAACAGGCTTTTGAAAAGTAACAGGTCACATGTTCACCCCATCTTCAGTGGACATTAGCAGCAGCCTCATCACTGTTCTGAAGAAATACATAAACATTGATGGCTTTTCTGTTACGCCTTTAAGTGTCTTGTTTAAGTGTCAGTTATTTATGAGTCACAGTGGCCATTCGGCATTTTTCTACTGAGCACAGCACCATTTGTGCAGAGCAAAGACGCGAGCTTACAAGGCTTCGGGGTGATAAGAACACTTTTTTTTTTTTTTTTAAATCACAGGCGCAGCAAATGTCTTTCACTTGTCACCTGCAGCCACACACACACACACACACACACACACACACACACACACACACACACACACAGAGCATCGCTCAGGGGAGATTGGCCCCCCTGTTGAAGCGGGAGTTCAGGGGGAAAGGGTCCTCGGTATGAAGCCGCCGGGAAGTGATGTTGAGCCATCATTAGGGAGAATGAAACTGGTTGTCATGGGAGCTACGACACTGTCGTCCTGTATGCCCTCTGGTCTCATGTCAGTTCACTGATAAAATGGCACTATTCCAGGGAAATGGCAGCACTTCTTATGTAATGAGATTTCTTTCATCATAGCTGACTAATGACAGTTTTATATCTGTCATTTTGCTCTTTAAAGCGGTGATTCGCAGCCTTTTTCCATCTCTATCTTACTTTCATTGAACTGTATTCACACCCTCCCTTCCCCTCACGCTGTGTGACCCGTGCACACAGTTTTTATCTCTGGAAAACTGCTGTTTAAATTAGCTTGAAAGAAAATGTCAAGTGTAGTTTTTGGTGCAGAGAAGATTCAGGGATGTTTGAAATAGCAAAATTTTAGAGAGCTGCTGCAGCCAGTGGATCATCTACAGAGTTGAAGTTTTGCTTTTTGACATCATCCAATAGCAAACTGCCATTTTGCAGCACTGATGTTTGAAGGAACAAGACCTGCAAAGAGGAGGAGGATGTCCTGCAGGCTGTGCTGCACCACATCTGCTCAACAGCAGAGTGCACGGATTGCAATCAGTCAGGAAACAGCAGTGTGTTAACATATCATCCAGGTGCTGGCTGAGCGAGCACGGTACCTGTTAGCTCATGAGAGAGCTGCAGCAACAGTAGATCCCCAACCAGCCCTGAAAGTGGTCACTAAGTCACCAAAACTGTTGAGTTTTTATTGTGTTTTTTTCCCTGAAGTTGATTTAATGAGTTCATTATTTTGGAGTCATGTTTCTGGCCACCTGAAATATTCACAATATATTCACACTGTTTGAGCTGTTTTCTGTCTCTGCCCAGCTCCTGAGGGAAATATGTGGCTCTTTAACTGCTAAATGTTCTTCAGCTAGATGCTAACTGTATCTGCAGGTAGTGTCCAGTGAATTCTGCAGCTGCCTGTAACGGAGGAGGTTAGCGGCAGCTCACATGCTAACTTGCTATATAATCTGTTTGCTGCCATTAAAATCCTGCTTCTGTCCCAGCTCACCTGTCGTCCTCATGTCACGACACTTGTTCCTGTAAGACAGCGATGGCCACATGAGAAATGATTCAGGGTGGGAGCAATGCAAACTGGAATGAGTGAGCTAGCTTCCGCTTCTTGAGAGCGTTAGCCAGCCTGAATCCACGTTGTCACAGGAATAATGAGCAGTACTGAGGCAGCAGACTCAGGAGGAAGCTTTTATTTGTGTTGTGTAAGTCTGTAACTCCCTTGTCCATCACTGTTATTCTTTCACATCAAAGCAAGGAAGCTAACAAGAAGACATTTCCACATTAAATAATAGAGCTGCAACGAGGGAAACTGGTTCCTGAGGTCCTCTTTCTCGTAGACGATGTGACGTGACTCACAGCGGGAGCTCTTCTTCAGCTTGGATCAGCGTGAAACTCTGCTGGTTGAATCATCGTTAGGCCGACACGGCGAACAGCTGTGGCAGGAAATATCTGGTTCTTTGAAAAACAGCCAAAGGGACTAAAAACTTAGCATTGACTGCTAGTCCCAAGGTGCATATGAGCTGAAATCAGGGAAGATCATCAGAGAAAAACAGGATTTCTCTGAAACAAAGATGAAACTGGTGGCTGATTCTCTGTTCAGTAAAGAGCTGAGATGGTGGTCTGGAGAATGAGGAAAGCAGCAGAATTTGCAGCTCTACAGAGTCGTATTAAAATGCACACTAATTGGTTCAGTTGTCAAAATATATTTGAATTTGTCCGTAATACGTCTCTGTCCTAATGAGACCTCCATGATTAATCGCACCTTCACTTCTAAAGATGAGTCACAGCAGGGTGAACACAGCTGCAGCGAGTAACATTAATTAAAGTTCAACTTCAGTATTGCTGCAAGAAAATGCCAATAAAACTGAATGCTTAGTTATAAAAGTGTAGCCATTAATAAAACTCACCCGTCATTAATTTTTATTAGCTGCAGCTGTGTTGACCCTGATAACACGGCTGGAAAACGGTTCACTGAAGCGAGGCCTGTCACAGGTACGTACTGTCCTGTATTAAATCTCTTCCCTCACCCCGAACCAACTGTCCAGTGTTCACGTAGAATCTGTGACCATGTCAGGTTTGTGTTTGTTTCAACTTCTTTTATGGTTGTTTGCTGTTTTATGAGGAGACTTATTTCATTTGTTTTGTGATCTTTAAGCTTGGCTTTGCTGCATATTATGGTTGTATTGATAAGATTTTATTGATCCCATGCTTGGGAAAAAGAGCAAGTAGAACAAATAGACAAAGAAAACATACGAAATAAAACTCAACCTGAAAAAATGCCTATGAAGAATGGTTCAATTTAACAGTGGATATAACATTGCATATGAGCAAAACATGCATAGTAAAATACTTCTGTCTTCAGGCTATTAGACAGTAAAAATGTACAGTATTGCACAGATCTAATAGATATTAGTGTACGATGACGTCACATAAAGTATGACATAGTGTTAAATGTTTTGTGGAAGCTCACAGGGATCCATAACTGAATAAAGAATAACGTGCTGGACACGGGTTTAAACTGAATGCAGCACAGCTGGAGGAGGTTTTCTGTGCTCTTTGCTCGCTCCTGCCTCGATATTTTCAGATGCAGGGGTTCAGTTAAACCTGACCATGTATGAATCTAAAGCACATCAAAAGGCCACTTCAGATAAACAGTTCAACACAGCAAAACACATCACGACTTTATATTCACAAACATGACAAGGGCCGGCCACAAAAGAGCCAGACGCTACCTCACTGCCAGACTCCATTTTCCAAACAATGGCAGGTAATTTAGTCTGCACTTGAGGACAGTGAACAAGCAACAAATGGACAGAAGCGTTCTCCGCCCCTCATCTCGCCAATATTACTCCCTCTTGACAGTGTCCTGACTGAACACACACACACACACACACACGCACAAAACCACACACACAGATCGAAGGACATAAACCTCAGTTAACTGCACACCGGCAATTATGATTGGCTGAGTGAGTATGATATTGACGTATCGACTTTAAATGTGTGCGTTGGCCTCACTGTCATAATCTTGTGCAAACTAAGAATAATCCATTTTTAATATTTTCATCCTCATTTGACACATTTTCTTATATTTAGATCACCTTCTGTTTTCTTTCCAGGTAGTTTCGGTGCCTGAACCCAACCGAGAACTAGCAGTGGCCAAACTGCGACTGTTATCTGACATTAAGCGTGTGTTGGAAAGGCTTTCTGCAGAGATGGCTGTGTGTGGCTGGGATGAGAGCACGCCGGGCTGCCGGAGCATTTGCTCTAATCACACCATGGATGAGTTTCCAGTGGGGTTAGCTGAAAGCCCGCTGCATCTCATAAGGACACTGAAGGACATCTTGTGTGTCTGTATGAAAGCTTTTCTCAAGACTATGTCTGAGTGCACAGACTTTGCTTGATTGAGAGCTCCCTCACTTTCCAATTAGAGGACTGAAGTTTGGATTCAATGCAAAACATTACTCAAAAACGACGTCTTATCCATAGAAGAGAAACACGGGTGTAATAATATCAATGATGCAGTAAGTCCTGACAGTGTGACAATGAGCCAGCATGCACAAGACGAGGACCCTGAAACCAAAGCAGCAAAAGGAAATTCATGCATTTTATGATTTACACCTGTGCTTTTCTTAAACATGACACAGTGCCAGTGTCCCCTGTGAAGCAGGCAACAAGTGGACAAAACCTGTCCAGAGGTTTTATCAGCCAGAGGAATTCAGGTGTCCTGGTGCCGGAGTGATTAAGATGCACACCATGTACCTTCATATAACCCCAGCATCCCCCTGATGTCTCTGCTCTGCACTGCTCTCTTCAAACTGAATGTCACGGAAGACAAAAGAAGCTGCTTAATGCTGCCACAAACCGAGGACAAATCAGTGACGACTGCGGACGAAGTGGGTGTCTTTGTATGACCCTGATTCCAAAAACACTGGGGATGCACACGAGCGTTACTGGGCAGGTAAACCCTGGTTGGCACAGCTGTCAAGATGGCTTCCTATGGGTTAGAAACCCAGATTTACGTGTCAAAATTCAGTTAAAGTTTTCCTTTCTAACTGCAGCTGCGACAGGCGACCTCTGGTCTGACATCAAAGCTGAGCAGCTGAAACCAGGTCCAGGAGATAAAACCCGGTCTGAAGCCTGTGACTCTTTGCAGTGGTGTTCTTTGTAAATCCTGTTTACTGTTAAACCTTGTAACTCATATCTGTTTGCGCAGACACACATAAACCTCATGTCTCTCCTTCAGGTTTTGAATCATCGTCTGTCTTAGCGGCAGTCCTAACGGGGAAACCGACGTCACCTCTCGAACGAGGGCTGCTGTTTGTATCAGTGAGGTGAATCTGTGCAGACAGACTCCCATTGTCACGTCTGCATTTTATTGTCATGGTTTTTTCCCTTTTTGTTGTTTGCTGTTTTGTTCTAATTACCTCCACCATCATAGCTGAACGAGTTTATTTTTTCACACTAGTGTGAGTGTGTTTGTCTGCTAAGAGGACATCTCTCTTTTTTTATTTAGCTATTTTTTTTGCTCTAACAGCCTTTATTTTGGTCTGATTATCCCTTTGTGGGACTTTAAAAATGGCTCTAATCTTCTCTTTGGCACATGTCATGGGTCATTTGGATTTAGTGTTTTGGCACTGGAGAGATACTGCTCATTATTGCTTGGCCTCCTACTTAATCTAACACAATTGGTTGACTTTTCAAATCATAAAACTGAATGAATTTGTGGCGTGGAGGGCATTATTCCGACTGGCTTCTTAACTTGCTTCAAACAAAGATGAACTAAAAATCAGAGAAAAGATTTAAGATATAATACAACCCCTAAAATTACACAGTGAGATGATAAACGTCTTTTCAAAGGCAGCCTGGCCAAAAATGCAACATCAAGACAAACAAAGCTACAAAAGCACGAGAGGTGAAAGCTAAAGCAGGACCCACTGCAGGCACGACGCAGCAGCATCAGGCTGGAAAACTCCCAAACGTCAAAGCGGTGAAAAATAGTTCCCATGAAAAGGTTTACATATCTTCTCTTTGTAGCTCAGGCTTGTCAAACAGATTAGATTAACGGGTTCATCTGTCAATGAAACCAGAATAAAGTGGTTCTGTGGCTTCGTCTTCACCTCTTGAGAAAGATAAGAGAGGTTTTACCTCAGCAGATGAACTGACTTTTCACTGCACATGTACATCCAAACACTTTGCAGGAACTGAAAACCAAAACATGGAGTTACTTGTTGAAGAGGCACCAGCTCTTCAACTGATAAGATCTCCTTCCCTGTAGCCAATAAACACTTCCTTACAAACTCAACAGAAGGAGTTATTTTATTACTTTCTGGGTTTCTATTGTTTGACAGGCGCACAAAGAGCAGAGGGTCACAGTGAACTCGGAAGAAGAATATGAGGAAAAGATGAATGTGTTTTTCAGCCGGCGCCCTGTCAGGGAGTGAAAAACAGATCTGTATGTCAGCTTTTTCCTCTTCTGTTCACCTGTCAGTGAAAAGGAATCATTTTTTACCTCATCACCTCTGTCGGTGTGAAATGGATGACAGGCAGAGCAGAAATTGGGAAATTAGAGAAGTGGGTCCCGATATATAAAAGGTAAAACCTGTACTCAGCACTAGACGCCCTTCATAATTCATCAGTCCTCCAGAATGTGAGTACTGAATAAATGAAGTGCAAGTATGAAGGATGAAGACAGTGTTTGATTGAAGAGCTTCAGGTAATAAAGGCTAATCAAAGCGCCTTGATCCTGGAAATCTGAGTGTGATTGGATGTGACTGAAAAACAGTTCAGCTGAAGGGATTTCCTACGGCAGACAGACCGCTTCAGACCAATGGCAAGGACAACAGCAGGGAAACAGTTTGGTGCTGTAAAGTTCAAAATGAAACTCTGGGCTCGTCCTGATTCTGCTGGGATGTTCAGTTTGACCAACATTTCCTGGATTGCTGTTCTTTAATGTGCCAAGTTTTTCAAACGCTGGCAGTTCATCAACCACATGAGCAAATATACAACAACATGCCACTCGCTCTGAGTTCATAAACCTCTTTAATTATAGCAGTTACCAAAGAGCCTCGGGTGCATTACCACCCCCTGCTGGTCTGGAGTAGAGGTGATTCTGTAATCTGGCAAACAAAGACGTTCACATGTGGCAGACTGGAGGTGAAGGCGTAGTTAATCACACCTGGATTTTACCTGAGCCTTATTTACCCTTGTCATTTCAAATGGAAATGGGGCCTCAGTTGCCTATAGCCAAATGCACATCAGGGATCGACATACGAATCGTTTTTGTAATGGTCATGTGTTTTTTGGACTAGCAGTGGCGTCTGGCTGGTCGGGACATCAGATTAGATATCAGTCATATGGGTTATGAAGGTATTGACAGATGACCTGTTCCAGCTGACTGACTTAAGACTTACTGGTTAAATTCTACTAGATTCACGTCACAGTTAAATTGTATAGGCTCGGAGCGTCGTCCAGGCATCACTAACCAGACCAACACCAAGCTGAGTGACGTCCTTCAGCAGCCTGTTCACACTGCAGGATAATCACAGCACACTGCTGGGCCTTATTCACTGTTCGCTGGATCTACCTGTACTGAGTGCACATCAAAATGGCGGTCTATTATCTGCAGCCTGTGACACCTCTGTCTTATTCCCCCTTTTACAGCTTCTTTTCACCTTGCTCTCTTCCCTCCATCCTAATTGGAAATCCCAACCGTGTGACCAAACTACAAAAGCAGAGCCACATATTCAGACTTCATCTGCTGCCGTAAAAAGCCTCACAAAGCCTCGAGATCTGCGTCTCTGCTCTGCGATATTTCACCAAACAATTTTCTCTTTGACCAGCATCATTTTCCAAAAACACCCACCATAAAGTAATGATTCAGCAGATATCGATTTGTTCTGTCAGCCTGCTTTTATGTCTTTATACTACAGTGGAAATGCCCTTAAGGGCATTTCACATAATGGTGCATTTTACCTGGGCCTGCATTGAGAGCGAGATAACAAGAAAAAGATGGCTTCTAAAACCAATCCTACGAATGTCGTCCTAGTTTCCAAAATAGCGAGTGTTGAGGACTCGGGATGTACTTTAACCCTTGGTGAACCACGCAGAGCAGAGCACAGGAAACTGATGGGAGTCCAATTATTTATTATTTTAAACTTGAGAGAAATACTTTTCCCCTGGGAACTGGAGACATACGCAAACTGTGACTGTAAGAAATTGAGAAAATATTTTATTATTTTAGCAGATTTAAGCAATTTTTGGTTCCCAAATTTGTCTAACATATCCTTAGACAACTTTCTTAATGTCATGTGCAATTTTTGAGTATTTAATACTAACACTGCTACTACTTATAATATTAACAACACAAACAAACATGACTTTAATCCATTGGCCACCAAAAACTCTTGAGCCAGCCTTGTGGAAAGTTCCTCCTCGCTCTTGTGGAGGGGATGGGAAGGATGCCTCGGTCTCAGGGCAAGAGATAGAGTCTTTCATCTAGATGAAAAAGTGTAATAACATTTGTATGAGGGAGCAGCCTAAGAGGAAGTGAGATCATAAAAAAATAACAAACAAAAGTTGGAAAAGACGAGAAGCCTTGCAGCTTTGAAGAATTGTGTGGGGTAGAAAGAGACAGAAAACAAATGTAGAGCTGCAAAAACAGAAAATAAGACGAGATATTGGCTTTAAAACCTCAACAGTATAAATGCATGGTTGTGAAGCAATATGCCGCAGATATAATTTTCCTCCTCTGAAACCACAGCTGAGGGTCAGAGCTTTAGAAAGCATTCGGTTTTATTGCCCTTATTGATCCAAATGTAATTGCTGCTCTTACAAAACCACTGTGTTATCACTCCCTCCTCTACCGCTGATCCAAATCAAATAAAAGGCCGAGCACAACCCTTCCTGATGTCGTACGATGACGGCACAAAATTCGGTTAGGAGGCCAATAGGGACTCTAAGACCCACAAAGCTACGAGGCTGCAGTGTGCAGAAATGTCAAAGTGTCTGAGAGGCAGACAGTCAGACAGTGATTGGTATTTTCCAGGTGGACACAAATCACATTCAGGTAGAAGGGAGGCTTTCTGGATACAGAATCTATTAACTCTAATACATTTTCAACCTGTTTTCTTAGTCTCAGATACACATACTGTATAAAAGACAGTGATTCTAAGTTTATCAGTCAATATTATTACACTGAACAATACTGGGTCAGAACTGGCCCATTGTGGGGTCAACATAGCACCAACACAACACTGGGTTCCGGGGTAAAATCAGAGGGTCTGCAGATTAAAACACAACGTAAAGGGGTCCTCCAGTTATTATACAACCAAGTGATTCAAAAGACAGAAAAGCCATTTACTCACCAGAGATCTAACATTCAACATCCCAAACACAACTGAGTGGGGAGATGTGGAGCAGGACTGGTCAATTGGCAAAACTGCTTCTGGGGGATCCTGAGGTGTTCCCAGGCCATAATACTGAAAAATAGTAGTTTTATATCTACATAAGCTACAACAGGGAACTTTGTGGGCCATGTAGTACATTTGTCCTTCGTCGTATCACATTCTGAATTTGGCCCAGCTTCAGCTCAGGCAGCTCAACTGCCAATTTAGAAAGACAGGCTTTAAGACCAGACAGCAACGAGGCGCCTGGAGGGCCAATTTACAAACACACTCAGAGCAAGCACCCGCTGAGAGACGGGAGAGCGCAGCACCAGATAAAAGACAGGGAGGACCACGAGAGACAGAGGACGACTGAGACGCGGACAACACTGACGAGAATCAACGACTGTCACATCTCCACAAACTCTGACAGAGTTCACGCTAACCTGCAGGTCTGCCAGCAGATTGGTTTGGTTTCTTTTATTCACCATGCCACAAAATTATTCTGGATTTAGAGAAACATGTTGTAGAAACCTCGAGCTGTTAAAATGAATTTAAAATGAACTTCTGAGTACCTTGTTTGTACCTGTGAACTCTTTGTGTGATGAAAGGTGAAAATTCATGTTGATGCCATGCATTTGTGGCGGAGCACAGTGATCATTACTCTGCATCACATCATCAAATCAACAAGCTGCTCACTCCTCCACTTGCAGCAAATGTACAGATTTATATGAAGTGGCTTTAAGATGGTCCAGAGCTGAGTTATTGCTTTGCAGCAAGCCTCTTCATTGTTGATTCTTCTCACATTGCCTCTGGTTGACAAGCACCCAGCTGAATTACACTGCAGTGGGGAGGTCTGATTTAGAATTTATGGACAGAGAGAAGATGCCCTGAATGTCGAAAGGAGGTAAAAAAAGACAGACGTAACATAAAGAGATAAAACCAAATGACCAAAGGCAGTGACCGAGACAGACATGGGTGAGCTGGTGTCGGTGGAAATGTGAGGAAACAGGGGGAGATGGAGAAAACGATAACAGACAGCCAAACACATTAATCCCCATGTTTATCTCCTGCATCCTCATTACTAGCTTGGTTTGAAGCCAGCAGCACTTTGACCCGCCAGCACTCTGAATGAAAGAGTCTTTTCACGGTGTAACGATGACATTGCAGGATATTACTGCATGTTGAGTAAAAAGATCACAGGTTTTGACAAAGGACAAAGCAGTGGATGAATTTAGAAGAAAGAAGGCAAGTGAGCGATGAAAGTCTCATTTCGAAGTCTTCCAGCTCTGAAATGCTGGCAGGAATAAATCCTAAAGGTCAGAGCACTTTGCTTCTCCACACTTAGCCTCTCAGCAAAGAGCACAAGAACATGGCACACCATAATGGCTTTATGTTCAGCAAGAATTAATAGAGCAGCCCACTGACTGCCAGCACGTCAGAAATACTGAACATTACACATTTTGAAGAAAGTCGTGTGCTGCCAAAGCTCTCAACTCATACAAAGGTTTTAATGGAATTTTCACACACTGTAAAACAGATTCAAGACGTCCAAGTGTCAAAAAAAAGTCACTCCAGTTTTCAGTCCAACTTCAAGCTGAAAAGTCGGCTCCAAAGCATTCTGTAAGAACATTTCAAAGGCTGCCACTGTTGTTGTTTTTTCTATTATTGGTTCTGTAATCAGCACACAATCATGGATCAAAGCTATGCTGAGAAGAGAATATGGGAGTGACGGAGATGGGATTTGAGGGGGAGGACAGTGGGATGCAAAGAGGTAAATAAAGACTTCTGGACATGGATACAATCAGACGCAGTATTAAAAATGGACATCCTTACATAAACCATGACCAGCAGGAGTATCAGTGTTTGGAGTCTCACCAAAATCCACTTCCTCTCAGCACAGAAAAATAACTATGTAAATGTGTTGAAACAAGATCACTCAACCCAAACGTTCATCTTATCTCGTCTGCAGAGGGATCCAAACAGCTTTATATTTGAGACAGGCCTTTAGCCATTTAAGATCAGTAACGTGTATTAATGAGGAGCCTCTCTGTCTTCTAACCTGCTCTTGTTTGGATCATTATGCCGCTGCTGCTAAATTCCGTGATGCTTGAAGACATGAGCACCAGCTTACCGCCAAGATGACCACGGTCTCCTTGGAGACTGATTCACTGGATGGACCTCCACCACACAATGGACAGGGACAAAATACAAAGAGCTGGTTAAACTCACAAGACAGAACACAATGAAAGGTTCAACATTCAAGCAAAGAGAAATAAATGACGTGATAAGCTGTGCAGGGAGTTCAGGGACAGTTTATTGCACTTCCTCCATGTTTACCTGTTGCTTCGATCAATTCAGTAATACGTTTTAATAGAAATACTGTTCTCATCCATTAATTACATCCAGTGCACTAAAGCAGCAGCTCTCAGCCATGCTCCCTGTTGGCCTCTTTTACAGAAAAATCCATAGATAATCCCACAGAGAATCCATCTGTTGACTACATATTCAAATGAAATCAATACACTGATTGGCTGACAGAAATGATACACACTGAAACACCTGACTGGTTGCCAATAGATGCCACCCCACACCAATAAACCGAGGTCTGCCAAGAAGACAGTTTTAGATGAACTTATCACACCACAGAAGACTTCACTGAGAAATCAGCAGGTGTGAAACAGAGGCTTTTAGAATGGGGTCAATCAGTGTGAGTGTGCGGAGGAAGCCCATCATATGGCCTCACAGAAATCAAGAAATGAAAAAAATCCCCCACAGCAAAAGAAATATTCCATCACGTTCAGTACAGCCAGGTGCCGTAGACTGGGCTCGATTACTGAAAACACTGCACACACCATCACCAGATCCAGCTACGTCGAGGGAAATGAAAGAAGCGCCGTTAACGGTCTGTCGAAAGGACTTAATCTCAGAAACGAAATATCAAAAAAGCTCCACAAGGAGAAATGAAAGATTACCCAACAGCAGTGCTGTGCAGTGACTCGAGCATGACATGTCATCATTCAGTTTCCAGGGCACTGTACAGGTGACTCTGGTGGGAAGGCTGATGAACATCTTTATAGAAGAGTACTGGATATTCACTTTGCAAACTTTATTCCAGAGAGGACTGAATGATGAGGTTCCAGGACATGCTCTGAGGAGATTTAGGATTTTATAGATGGATTTATGCTGCACTCAAGATGCTAGTAGTTCATCATTATATCACTTTGAATAAAGCTGCAAGGCTTATTGAAGTAAAAATTCTTGCAAATAGATTTAAAGTATGTGTCGTGTCATTATATTTTCATTATACGAAGTGTGGTATAGAAGCTCTAAATGTAAATAAGGTTTATTAATAGTGCGTGAGATCGTATGCAGTCTTCTCATGATTAAGACAGAAACTCTCCACTTGATCGAGTTTATTTTTGCAAAGCAGATGAACTGTTGACACATGACAAGGGCGTTCTAAAAGTCTAAACAAGATAAAAGCTGCAATTAGGGAGTAATTAACATTAGTGCGCAGTAGCCGGACTGCTAGATAAAAACCCACAGCAGAAAGCATTCAGAGAAGCAAGAGCGAAGTAAATGGAGTCTGTGCTGTTGAGTGCTTGTGATGCATTAGAAATACGGGTTAGGGGATGGTGATGGAGGTAATGAAAGAGAGAGAGCAGACAGGGGGAATAAACGCAGCCGGGCTGCATGAATGCATGACAGGAGAGAAAGGGATGTGAGCAAAACAATGAGAAAATGGAAAAAGAGACAGTGAATAAGCAGAATGAGAAAGTGAGCCTGTGTTTGTGCTGCTTGCAGACAGCAGCGTCGATTCAAGTCCATGAATTCTTTCTTTACAGCCAGAAACAGAAAACAACACATTATTCAAAATACAGAGAAAGATTAATGATGAGATTTTCCCATCAAACCATCAAAATTAAAGATTCATCATAATAAAAATGATGAATCTTTAATCCAGCATTAATTGGAAAGTGTTTTCAAAAGCCAGAATTACATAAAGAGCTTTGCATCCTCAGAATTTCATTTGTTTTGGACAATTGTGCGGCACACGATCGATGTCCCATGCCAACGTTCAGTGCTGGAAGAGGTGTGTTTTTCAAGTAATTGGGAGGAAAGAGTAAGTGTGTGTGCTGCATGTACTAATGTGTGTGTGAGTGGGTGATTGAACACTTGTGTTGTTCTTCATTCACCAACTTTCTTTATTTAGAATTTTCTTTGAGTTATTATGTGGTCCAGACGTCTACCTTCATCCACAGGGGAAAAAAAAAGAGTTGTAATCCTTAATATGAATTAATTTGGAGTTTAAATATGAAACCAAAATGAATTAAAACAGAAAATGTATATAAAGAAATTTTGCAGCAATTTAAATGTCGTCAATACAAAATACAAAGAAATGACTAAGATGTGGGAGAAGGCTGAGTCAATACATATCATTATCATATTCTTGTTGTGTGTGTGTGTGTGTGTGTGTGTGTGTGTGTGTGTGTGTGTGTGCGCGCGCAGCAGTCGGAAGAAAACCCACATGTCAGAATCAATTACAGTCACGCTTCAGCTGCACCACCTTTGTCCTCTCCTGCTCTCCACTTTACCTCTCTTCTTCTCCCACTCCTGTCCTCTTGTGTTCATCCCTCCATTTATCTTCACATCTCTTTCTGTCGTGTTTCTATATTTGTCTTCTGTCTCCTGGTTGCCTCGTTCGAAGAGAAAATGATGCTGGGAGTGATGATGATGATGGTCATGGTAATTACGAGGTGAGGAAGAGGCTCCTCAATTGTTTTCCCCTTTGCTTTCTTGGTTCATTGTGTGTGTGTGTGTGTGTGTGTGTTTTATGAGGACTGGACCAGAGACCGGGGCTGAGACATTTCTGATTGATGTCGGGAGGTAATGTGAAGCAGGAGTCTGTGATTTGAGTGTTTATGTTAAAACCCTCACTAGGATCCTTTGAGCCGGTCTGTCACCATCGTGTCTCCCAGTTGTAGGATGTTTTTCTGCTGCAGTGCCAAATAGGACCAACTGGATTTAAGCAATTACTATGAATCCCACAAGCAAGCCGGGAGACCGAAAGTAAGAGGAAATATGTATGAACTGGACCTAAAGTACGAGCCTTAATAAATTACAGACTGCGGCTGGCATGCAACAACAGTCCTCAGGTGGATTCAGTCCCAACCTGCAGCTGCACGGTTTATTAGACTGATTAGACTGCACTGGCCGTTTGGTCAGTCAGGAGAAGGCTTGAGCACAAATTCAGGATTTCCTAATAGGCCCTTTTCGCAGCAGGCATGGCACAGTAGGAGAAGGTGAGGTGTAAATAATGCAATGCATGAATTATGATCACTGAATCACCTTTAGCTGCCTCATTTTCAGAGTCCTGGTGTTGTGCATGCTGACTCACTGTCATGCTGTCATGTCTTCCAAGGACGTCTGGAAGAAATCATCAGTGTTATTAGTAACACCTGCGCTTTTTCTGCCATGACAAGTCACAATGTCTGCTGTGAAAAAGGCCAGGGGCTCTTCTCATTTCTCTATTTTTTGCCTCCTCTCTCTCGTGACCTGGAAATCAGTCCCAGTGCGCCATCTTGAAGGATGTCTCAATTCCCAAGATGCATCTCAAGGAGAGAGGAGCGAGGAGAGACGACGCACAGGTGAATTCAGCATCCACGGCGTGTAAAAGAGGCGTGACGCGCAGCTGGAATGAACGGACCACGACGGGAGCAGGACTGTGCAAATATAGGAGTTCCTTTTGTATGCATAAGATGTGTTAGTCATTTAAGATCAAACTGGTGGTCAAACTTTGTGCCATTCAACGTTCGACCCACCGTCACTGAAGGTGCATGATACTCTAATCTTTAAGTGCTGTTGTTGTGAACATATGCTATAAATGTTGCAACCTGGAGATGTTTCCGCATGTCATAATGTTGGCAGATGCTACATCTGATGCCACCGCCATAGGGCACATGCTATATCTGTCTTTCAGTTATTTGTTTATTTCTCTCTCTCTCTCTGTGGCATCAAACGTTAGTTGTTGGTGTGATGGAGGCGGGAGGCGTAGAACACGTGTCATGCTGAAAACAGTGAAACTTAGCTTGCAAAATACTGATATGAAGCTACACCAGCTTCTCCTCTGATCCCCTTCACTCCACCGCTCAGGATCCCGATCAGCTGGGCTTCAAACTGTGCGTTGCACTTCTAAAGATCCATATTCTGATATTGAAGAGAAAACGCTTTGTTTTTTGGCCCAGATGACAGAGATACAGAGACAGTGAGAGATGGTTCAGTGTCTCTCCCACAAACTGTCAAACTTCAATCAGCGCGATGCAGCAGACCAGACTCAGAGTGATTTGATTTGAACTCATTTATGTCTGAAGGGCCCATTTCTCCACCCTGCTGCAGTCAATTAGAGGTAGAATGGGATTATCTGTGCACTGGTCATGTTTGCAAAGCTGAAAGACGGCGTTTGGATTGGTCTGGCAGCTCTGTTCTTTTATGATCTAAAACTTTTCTGTCAGTCTGTAATACAATATTTCAATGAGGTGAATCTGTGGTCCAGCTGAAGTTCAACTTCAATATTCAAATACGTGACAAATTAATGAGTTTCTCCTGACAGCTATCTTACACACATAACCAGTTTTCTCTTTTTTCCTTGTGGACACCCGAACCTGCAGGAGCCCATTGTCATTAGTCGGGTTTCCAGGCAACAGGAGAGATGGGGCTAATCACCCTTAGGCAGGGATGAAGGGGCTGGAGCAGAGTTGGAGGACAGGGGGAGTAAAAAACATGAAGGGCCGTCATTACAAGGTTAAAGAAGGAGGGAAGGAGCTGCTGCGGTTTCATTGTGTGTTCACCGAACATGTTTGTTTGTAACTAATGAACGTCTGAAACAACAACAACAACAACGGACGATGGACTGCTGGTTTCTTTACGTCTGATTTGCACCACCAGGCACTTCTTATGTTCACTGGTGCTGTAGTTTATCATTAACCCTGAACTTTGTCTTAGCCTAAATCCCTTAATCTAAGTGTGAAAATATCAAAATATTTCCTCCTTTCTTCACATCCTACTGCTAACATCCCAGTTAATTTTAATGACCGGCTGCTTAGCTCGATGAAACGATAATAATTACTCATTCCTCCATCAGCTGGTAGCACTGAGCATATGAAGAGATCCTGACAAAAGAGATCCCTGATGTTATTTTCTTTCTATCTTTGGTGAGCCGGAGCTTCTCAGACAGATCCTTCCAGAGCTCAGGTGCCCTGACAGCAAAGTAATGATGCCCCTCAGTCTTAAATCCAGAGGAACAGCCAGCAGGTTCTTGTCTGAGGACCTCAGGATGAGCACAGGTTGGCAAAGGCAAAATATAATCTGCAGTCTGGCCATGAAACGCCTGATTAGTTGTTAATAAATCTTCAAATCAATCCTAAAATAAATGGAAAGCCAGAGTGGAGATGCTAAAAGCGTAGTAATACGTTCTCATTTCCAGGTCTTAATTAAAGTCTTGCAGCTGAATTTTTTATGAGGATAGCTGGAGTCCGTTGGGTGATTTCTGCTTTATGTCGGGTGACTGACTCCCGCAGCAGTACAGTCCTGAAGAGAAAAACTGCAATGGGTTTTGAATCTTTTTCAGACAATAAAAACAGAACTGGACTCAGTTTACACCTAAGTTCAGAAGGTTTTACTTGGCTGTATGGGGAGATATATCTGAGTATCATCTGCATAACAATGCAACATGGTGTTTGTGTAACCTGGACGTGTGTCCCTCTCTCTTATAAAAGAGATCTATACTGCTGACCCTACAACATCTAAATCTAGGGTTTGTATCAAATATCTTAGACCTAGGACCTTACAGTTCAGAATTATCACAGATTTACTCAGATTCACGCTCACTGATCTTCTAGATTTGGGAAGGAGATTGGCAGTAGCAGGCTCTGTAAGAGAGGAAATAAGACCTCCAACCCACACAACCCACAGGACCACAGGTTTATGAAACAGAAAGATTTTCTTTATGTAAACTTCCTGCTCAGTTCCATTTACCTTTTTGTTATGTAACATCTCTACCAGAAGAAGGAATGTTTTTGTCTAAAATAAATAAACTCAAATATACCACAAAAAATAACTGTAACACCCAAAGTGGATGTAAAACTAAAATAAAATATTTCAATACCCCCCAAAAAATAGGAAAAAGTGCACTTTGTTATAGACAAAATAAGAAATGTGATACTACTTCACGGTTCCTCAGTTATACTCTTGAATTCACTTAAGTTGTTGGTCTTGCTGGTTTGAACCGTCTTACTTTGAATGTTGATTGGTTGTCAACCTTCAGTTTGCTTATGTCACTTCAGTTATTTGTTTATCTTGGGCATCAACCTTCAACCATCATCTTGGGCCCAAGAACAAAAAACAACCTGAGTCTCAGGTGGAGAAAAGTACCAAAAAAAATGAATAAAGTGGCTCTCAGGTGGGTTGTTTTGGTTCCTACCGGCAAACATCCACATGTCGATGTCCTGACACACAGAAGGCATCCACGAACAGCAGTGAAGTCCTGGATCACGATGAAGCAGCTCCTCACATGGCACAGACAGACTCGTCCCTCAAAAAAAAAAAAAGTCTGCACACAAGTATGCAGACCCGTTAGACTTTCACACTTTTTAAATGTCCTTTTCATTGATGTCCTTGGTTTTAAAATAAAAAATAAATTCACTAGAAAACAAAATTCCACTAGTTAACCCATACACATGAATTAAATAATTCCCTTTTTTTACACATGAAATGAATTAACATGTACATATCTAACTTCAAACATATGAATTATAATTTATGCAGCTCAAAACATGAGTAGTACTTTGTAGCACACTGAATGTAAACACATTACATATAACAGCAACAGTTATGTGAGCTGCGCGCAGCCTCATTAGCAGGCCGCGGCTAGGTTAGCAGGCCGCGGCTAGGTTAGCAGGCCGGAAGGAAATAAAACGTGCTAAACACACATCATAACAATCAACAGAAAACCGTCCCATCACCTCAATATTATGAAAAAACATCTCCGGTATCATTAAACATTTACCAACTATTCTGACTGGTTGTTTACTTATTTTCCCAACTATTGAACCCGAATGATAGTGCTAACTGAGCTAGGCTAACTCACCAGAATAGTTCTGAAAGTTCAGGAAAACACTCCGACGGAGCGTCTCCTACGACCGACTCCTGCGTCTTCGAGGTAGGTAATCGTTCGTGGTTCACCGCTGACAGCAGCTCTCTCACAATGCTCATGGAAAACTCTCTTAATCATGTGCTAACCGGAGAACAATGTGTTTCACGGCAACATGAAGTTCTCCTGCCTCTCTTTTTCCCTCCTGTTTTCCTCTGTCGCACACCTCCACACAGACCGAGAGCGACAGGTGATGCGTTCAGGGTGAGCTCCGGAAATTTAATTACCGCAAAAGCTAGCGTACGGGAAAACTACGATGCATTCAAGGAAACCGGTATTTAAATCTTATCGGGGTTGCACTTGCATATGATGTGTCTGAAGGGAAGCATATGTAACGAAAACAAGACGGGTCCTAAAATTGAGCCCTGGGGTACTCCACACGCTATGGGGTCTAAAAAGCAGACACTGTCACAATTAATGGAGCCTTGAAATATACCAACCCACTGCTGAAGTCTGTTTATCAAGAAGCTGTGATGCACTCTGACAAAAGATGCACTAAAGTCCAGTAACATGAGAGCAGAAAACACACAAACAAGAACCAATCAACAACCAAACATCACAAAAAAACACAAAAGTCAACAATTCAACAACTCAAACAGATGCTAAAGATACATGAGGTGCGCGTGTGCGTGCACACACACACACACACACGCACACACACACACACACACACACACACACACACACACACACACACAGAGGCAGACTTCAGATTCGAGGTGACCGTAGAATGGAAATGCAGCAAATCTGACAATGGAGGTCTGACAGGTTTTGTTTTTCTCTTACGTTGGATATTTTTTATTATTATTTATTTCTATATTTCTCGAACTATTTAAAATGTGTTGTGAGTAGCTCACTGAATAAAGAAAACTTGAATAAAGAAGCACTATTTAATTTTACTATGTTGTAACTTTTTAAAAAAACCTATAATGTAAGAAAAGACAAAGGATAGGATGGAGCTGCTGCTACAATGATACGATTACTAGACGTTATGTGACCGTTGAGAGAACACAATGTGCTTTCAGTAAACATGGACTGTGTGTGCGCATAATTTCCTTTATTACAGATGTCCAGAGTGGTTTGCCAGAATGAGCACAATAACAATAAACCTGAATTTAATAATGATTACACGAGTGCCACAGACTGCTCTCAGAACAGCTGTTGTGTTCCTGGGTTGCGCTCCCGAAGCCCAGCAGCGTGGACAGGACTGTGACAGCTCACTTCGATTTTCTGGGTAATTGAGTTTCTTCAGGTGATCTCTTGTCTGAGAACACAAATGAAGACACTGAGGCAGAGCAGGTGGAAGAAAATTCACTTCACTAAATCATTGTTCAAATTAACGGGTTCAGAGTGAGGGACGTGACGGCCGTCAAGCAAACAAGTCCGGAGGTCAAGAGGTCAAAGCACAGAAACTGAAGAACAGGTGACTGGAACAAGTGTACACCACTGACGACCTGGTGGAGAGCTGGTGAGCTGTTTATCTGCACTGAAGGGCTGATGAGGTAATGAGAGGCAGGTGTGTCATCTGGGAACGTGAACAGGTGGA
The DNA here is from genome assembly GCF_051107435.1 of Chaetodon auriga. Taxonomy (NCBI): domain Eukaryota; kingdom Metazoa; phylum Chordata; class Actinopteri; order Chaetodontiformes; family Chaetodontidae; genus Chaetodon; species Chaetodon auriga. The sequence continues at coordinate 2,377,637 of NC_135083.1, forward strand.
CGTCAGGTGACCAGGATTGGCGGGAAAGTCCGAAAGCATCTTCAAACTGAAGAGCTTGGTGATGTCATTAAGCCGTTCCTGGTGGGCGAAGCTGCCAACCTGCTCCATAAAACAAACGTCATTCTCATAGCGAGTCTGTCTAATGATCCATCTTACTGCTGTGGCTCAGCTGTGAGCATTAACATTACCCAGGAAAACGATTCTCCTCAGCAGCCGTGAACTGAGAGGAGGAGGAGGAGGAGGATACAGCCGGGCTGAAATGCTCCTCTTAGCGCCTGCTGATAGAAGGAGGTGAGAGTACATTTATTCAAAAGTGTTGTTATTGTAAGCCCGGCCCGCCTTCTCTCATCCCTCAGTCGTTTCGCGTCACCTCTTTTTCTTTCTGTCCTTCAGTGTGTCTCCGTCTTTGTTTTTCTTCTCTTGCGGTACGTATTCTCTCCACTGTCACCTCTTGATCTCAATCTAAATCTCTCTATCAAACTCCTCCAGCAGCTCTCCTTCTTCTTTTGTTCCATTTTCTTCCTTAACGCCTCTCCAGTTTTCGCCTCTATCCATATATCCAGTTTATTTGATTTAGTGCACTGCATCAGTCAAACTTTGCATGAACAGATTTCCCAGTACATCATGAAGCCAAATGAATAAAATCATAAAAAGTGCACATAATAATAATAATAATAATAATAATAATAATAATAATAATAATAATAATAATAATAATAATAATAATAATAAAATCCCACTCTTCTTGTTTTATCACTCGCTCCCTCTTTAACCTCTGCGCCTCTCTCAGCAGAAACTAAATTACTGTTTGGCTAAATTGAGTTCAAACACCCATAAATAACCAGCAGTGTGGCAGCTTAAAACCAGCCAGTGTGTGTGTGTGTGTGTGTGTGTCACACTGAGCACTTAACACCTGAAAGCTGGACCTGCCACCTCGCTCATGTAAAATATGACCACTTACACACACACACACACACACACACACACACACACACACACACACACACACGCCCTATGTGAAGTATGTGAATGTAAGCTTACTCACATGTAACGCTGTTCATCTCACAAAAAAGGACATTTTCTTTGGATCGAATTAAGGTAAAATTTTTTTAAGACTCTGATTACTGATTGTATCCAGATATGAAAACGTCACGGAGCACATAGCTTTGTGTATGAGCTTGTGAGCGATGAAATCATAACTTCGTGATGTTTTGCTCTTTGAGAATCGTCCGTGTTTGACTGGCTCTTCATGCTGAGGCTAAAATCCCAAGCTGGTCCGTGTGTGTGGGTTTCCTCCCACAGCCCAAGGACATGCATGTCAGATGACCTGGAAAATTTAAGGTGCCTGAGTGTGAATGAGTCTGTCAGCGCCGATGATGCTGTGTGTGCCCAGTGCATGCTGGGATAGTCACCAGAATAGCTGAAGTAGAAAATGAATGGATACAAGTACAAAGCTGCTCCTTTAATTCCATGTTCTTCTAAATGGACTATTGACTGGATGTGGGCTTCTTGCGTGGGACGTGTGAGCTTTAGTCTTTTATTGCATCATTACAGCACCCAGTAAGCACACCATGAACATAAATCCACCACACACCATGTTGCTGATTGTTTCAAGGTGTCTCATTTCTCAACGGAAACATCAAAAAGTCAGCTAGAAATGTCGTTTTCAGCCAGTTTGTGTCCATGTGTTTTATTCAAGAGTGTGCAAACTTCGGCTAACAGCCAAAGGAAACGGCTGTTGTTTCACTCGGCGATCGACGTGTGGAGCTCAGTTCAGTTCAGGGTCACTGAAGAGTAGAAAGTCCCAACTGGACACAAATTCATATTAAAAAATGCAGTTTTTAGCGAAAAGCAGAGGGGACAGAAAGCAACGTCCTCACAACCTGAAGCCGTCTGTTAATACAGCTTTAAAACAGTGAGAACTCTGTCAGAACCACAGATTTCAGGCAGAAATAAGAGAAACTTTGATCTGACTTCCAGCCTCATAAAGACAATGCACACGGTCAGTTTCTCAGTGAGAGCAGACTAAAACACTGGGCTGGATGTCTCCTGCTCAAGTCTTAATAACCTAATAACAGGTCAAATCTAATATGAGATCTTCTATCTTATTTATTTATAATTATACCAGAGCTACATCTTTAGAAGAGCTACATACAATAGGAGGTCTTCATGCAGAGATGTCTCACAGCTCAGACGTTTTTCACAATACATGCAAGAAGTGACACGATAACAGGGAGGTGATCCACGTGAGGAGCGGGATAGTAGGTGAAATGAAAACTGTTTCTTCAGGTGGTGGACTGCAGCTGGGCCGAGACAGCAGACACGGGGAGGTGATCCAGAGGCACCAAGAAAGTTTTGTCATAAAGACAACAAAGAGCACAGGGTGGAGAAGTGGCTGAGATTTGATACCAAGCAGACCAAGACTGGCGAGGAGATCCTGGTTTTGTAGCCTGTGGCTGATGAGTGTGGATTGGCTGCAGCTGTGGTGGCTGAACACAGGGAAAGGGAGGAGGAAGGATTTTTACCCCCATCTAATACTTTAGAAAATACAGAACATGGTCTTAATTTTATGGTGTAAAACAGCTACTTCACACTCTCCAAGGAGCAGACACACATCTTCACACTGAAGGCTGAGTCTTATGTGTCTGCTGTCCGTGCTCTTCTCTGGTGTTCATACACTTAGCAGAACACTTAGCTGAACATGAGCATCTGTCCAGACACCATTCTGTTATTTCTAAGCTTTCCAAGTGTGATGATCTACTGGCAGCTAGATCCAGCACCCAGCAACACGCGGCTGTTTCCGGGACTGTTGACGGCGGTTTGTTTGGAGGGATCTTTAAGATCGTTTAGCAACCAATTTTTTCTCTTTCTGTCACTGATTTTGTTTTTCTTTCCAATAAGCAGCAGCTGGTTTATTGGGCTTTAACATGGAATTCCATGCTTTATTGGGCTTTTACTGGCCATTTATTGGTCCAGTATATTGGCCTTTTACTGGTCTTCTAAGATTTTATCATGCTGAATGCTTCACTTGCTGGAGGAAGCTGAAGCTGTGACTGTGTCCTCTGCTGCCAACATAAGCACTGGAGCCTGATTCATCATCGCTGGCCCACCGCTGGGTCTGTGTCAGGACGTTTATGTTCTCTGGAAGTCTCCCTGTGTGCTCATGGATTAAAGAGGGAGTATTATGGTAAACCAGACTGGTCTGGTCTTGGGGGGTATTTTGCCTTTGGAGATGTTATCTACAGTCAGTGCTGCATTAAGCTCACGCTCCTCGCTGCTTCAGCCCAGGGCAGAGGGCGGACCAAAGTACTCAAGCACTGCATTTTGAGGCACTTTTATCTTACATTAGTGAATCTCCTTAATGCTGTCATTCCACTGCATCAGGGGTTTTCAAAGTGTGGACACTGGCACACTGACACGGTGTGAGGTGAAAAGGACAGCTGCATGCCTGACAGCGACGTCAGGTTGTGGCAGTGGTTGTGACACATGAAGGATATTAAGGTATTCCCAAACCCGTAGTGCCTCCAATAGCTGCAACTCCCATCAAAAATCTCCTTTTCTCAGTCATAAGACAGACATGACAAAAGACACTGCTCATACCTGCAAGCCCGAGAAGAATCATGTGTTCCTCAGTATCAGTGCGAGAAGCAATGACTTGAGCTCTAAAACCCAGAGCATGATTATCTATCAGGCAGAAGTAAATAATAAGAGGTGAGGCAAAACCCATGTGAGGCTCAGAATGTCCCATTGACATGAAACGAGTGAAACCAAAAGGATCTGCATGGCTCAGCACCACCAGAGGTAAGACACAGAATAGCTCCAGTCTTTAAGGAGAAACGGAGCACACACACACACACACACACACACACACACACACACACACACACACACACACATCAGCTATGACCCCAGAGTGAAGTCCATCCATCAGCTGTTGTTGGCAGGGCTTTTAAAGTTGATATAAACAGCTTTCAGGGTTTGAAGTGTCAACACCTCGACACATATTTCACTTAGACTGAATACTTTCCATTCATCTCTCCTGCAGCTACTCAGAGACGTTCAGCCATAAATTTTGGCTGCTCCACAGACGGGTGGTCACCGCTCAGTCAACAAAAACATTCATAAAGTAAGCAATCAAATCAAGGCAAAGACAGTGTGATTCGGCTGGATGGGCTCTTTCTTTCTGTATTTGTAGGTCCTCGTCGTGTCTGCGCGCTCTGGTTTCCTCCCACATCTCAAGACATTCAGGTTAGATGATGTGGAAAGTCTAAATTGCTAATTGTAGGTGTGAATGTGAGTCCAGCCCCTCTGTGACCCTGAGCAGATGAAGTGTGGATACGAAATGGGAGGTTTGATGCATTTTGAGCCCAACCACCACATGAACTGTCTGCCAGTGACAAAGCACCACAAGGCAGAAACAGCAGTGTTAAATGTTGGATGAAGGTCTTGTGAAGCAGGTCTTAAGTCAGTAAGAGTGTGTTTTCTGTCTCCTCTGCACTCGCATGTCTGTCAGTCCTGGAAAATCGATCCCTCTTCTTGAGCTTTCTGAATCAATATGCCATTTTGGACTCTATAAATAAAGTTAACTTGACAGAATCAGTCAGAGGAGACAGATTCATTCTTTGAAAACACACTAATGCATCTGAAAAGACGATGAAATACCGCCATGGACCAGTCACTGATGCGTGATTATCCTCCTGAATATATGTGTGTTTGAACCCTGATCTTTGAAACGCCACAGAGCAGTGAAAAGCAGGGCGTGGATTGCCATACAGGTAGTCCTCCACCTGTATGCAGTACATGCCACCAGGACACGTGTGTGAATATCGTGTTTAATTATTAATCTTCTAATGTGTTTGAGCTGTACTATTGATCAATATGTCACTGCTGTGTCACTGTGCCAATTCCTGCTGCAGAAAAACAGCTGTATTGATTGTGACCGGGTCTGGTGGTTTGTATTGATTATCAGAGCACTCTGTGAGAAATATTCCCTCTGAGAGACGGTGCCTTCATGGATGTCACTGAACGTGAATGTCTTCAGTTCCAGGCGTCTCTGTCTGCCAGAGCAGCAGTTCACTCGAAGCTTGGCTTGATGCACTGTATTTAAAAATAGGCTTCACTTGCAAAAGACACTGCTTTGTCCAGATGAGAGCTGAAGAGTGAGTGTGTGTAAGGGTGGCACAGTTAAACAGTGTGTTGTGTACTTGCTTCCACTCCCTGGAAAAATACCTGCCGCTGCGTTATGATTTACTGCGATGTGTCGTCTCTCGCTGCCGGGAACTCGTCCAGTGGAAAGTTCTTACTAACTGCTGTGCTGGTGTTGTTGCACACACCGTAATGCTTCCCTTGATCTCAGTGAGATAATTGGACGCATTACATTTCTTCTCTGTCGCCTACAAAGGTTGATTCTCACCAGCTGAGTGACGCTGCTCACCTTTAGCACAGTTTGAAGTAAATAATACACGCACATTTGAGGCAAGTTTGCATTATAAGAATTAGCTTTTTTTTTGGCAAATGTGATTCCACCTGGATGAATTAAGGAAGAAGACTGCTTGGAATAAAACAGATGATATGTCTGCATGTGTTTTTCTTTTTTAGCGGCCGTCCATCTCGAGTCTCAGAATGTTCTGAAAGTCGTGCAGTGCTCTGCTAAACGAATTCTTCTGGAAAACTGATGATAAATCCAGCTAACAAAGCTCCCTCCACCTCTCCACACATCACACATCAATACTCTTGTCTTTTTTGGTGTCTTACAAAATGGCCCATATCAATGATTTACCTGTCTGAGGCACTCATTGGTCGGATGAGGACAGACCAGCAGTGCTTTTTCTCAAGTTCAGGCAGCTGCAACTACTTTATTCTCCATCTTATTTCACATTGATTTTCTATCCCTGCTTTTATGTCCATTCTGTCTTTTCTATGTGAAGCACTCACTTGGTGATTTCTATGTTATAAACCACTTTCAATTGCTAATTCCTGTATGAAAGGTGCTACAAAAAAAGTTTGTTATTATCATCACTTGGTTGAGATGGGAATAGTTGTTTTCATTCTGCAGGACATGGGACGTGAACGCTGGCCTCTCAGCACAAACATGTTGTTTTTTCAAACAATAAATATAAGAGGTAGTTTTTCAGGAAAGCATAAGCGACGCCTTTACAGCGCGCTTATTGCATTTTAGTTTGAGTTTAGTTGAAGACAGTTTCCATCGTCAGGATGGTGAGGGAGAACGCAGCTCTGGGGTTATGGGAAGGCAGTGAAACGAGACGGGTTCACAGGAAATAAAAATAAGACTCGCTGAGCTTGAAGCAGAGGTGTTGTTGAAAGGAAAAAGTAAATCTCAAATATTGTGCTGAGGTGAGGGATCAAAGTGTGCGTGACTGGCTGCTTGCAGAGGGTGAGCAGAGGGGTAAAAAGTGGCATGAGGAGGATTAAGGAGGAAGTGTTTACTGTACAGCGAGCACGTGAAGTGTTGGCACTCAGTGCCCTCTCCATGGATCCAGATGAAAGCAATGATTCTTTGTTGATTTCATCCTATTTAATCCACTTTAGTGGTGAAGAGGAGATTAAAGGGAAGAGGAAGGTTATGAGGAGGATTCATGAACCCAAAGGCAACCGAGCTGAGAGTTGGAGTCATGGTCATGTTAAAAAGGAAATCTCCTTTTCCTGCAAACTATATATCATTTTCACCATTTTGACATTTATTATATATGTAATGATTATGATGACTTGACAGATTTAATTAGCATGTAGCGACATATCAGAAATCGCTGTTTCAAATATGAGCGGACATGAACACGAGCAGTCAGATAAACAGACATGACCAACGTGTCTGTGGTCCGGTGCACTGCACTGTGCAATCACAGCAGGCTCAGGCAGGAGAATCTATCCAGGACGCTGCTGAGCACCTTAATGGATATCTACAGTACCATTGACAGTTTGGGTAATATCCTGAAACGTGCATCCTTGTTTGAGAGGCAGGTGGTAAAAGGTTCATGTTTACTCAAAGGCTGGCAGCCTGATAAAACAGACAAACATATCAGTCAGGCAGACGGACAGAAGGCCGGATCGCTGAAGTATAAGCACAACAGGAAATCTGGCAAAGAGTGAATGACTGGATAATGGATTTTTATTAGAGCCAACAGCAATTACAGTCAAACAATGACAGTGGTAGCCCGGGTGGAACAGTGGTAATTTTGACACTGTATTCAGTGGGCTGAGAATGTGTTACTCACTTACCATACTTTAATAAATCATATCGAAATGAATGGCTAAAGTTTCCTCACAGGTCATCTATTTATTTTCTGCATACATGTACTGTGACTGGATGGACAGTAAAAGTGAAGCAGACCCTGTAGACATGGCACACTGCCCTCTTCATTTGCATACAACCTGGAGAAATACAAATACTGTGAAATGATTTGGGCCAGACATCCAATGAAATGGGGCAGTGAGAGAATTTGACTTGCACTTGCTCTGGTGATGGACTGCTGGTCTGACATCAGTCTTACGGTCAGATGGTCTGCTGGTCCACCACTTTGGTGGAGACTGAAACATCTCAACAGCCGTAATGAAGGATAAATCCTACAGACGTTTGACTCTATAAGAAGCATTTTGAAACAGAAAAGTGTCCCAAAGTGCCTCTTTCAAAGTTTTTGGGTTTGAAATGCTCGCAGTGATTCAGAGCAGACGCACGCAGCATCCAGGCAGTTTAAAACACGACGAGATCTCCTTCAGATACTGACACAAAGAGACAGAAACATGAACTGAACGATGCTTAGAAAGAAAAGGCAAAGGAAGAGAGAACATGAGAGGAGGCTGTTCAGCTCAAAAGTGAAAACGCGGCATCAATCACGTGAACCCCAGTTTCAGGCTGTGATGAAAAGTGAAAGAAGAAAGGAAGCATCGGAGAGGACTGGCACAGATGGCGCAGTCAAGAAGGCAATTTCATATTTGGCATCTATCTGTCGAAGTGTTCTAGACAAAAACAGCGCTCGCTGCCTGTCACGCTGCAAAGAGCCACCGAGCCTAAAACTTTCTACAAATCTTGCTCCGCTGTGATGGAAAGTTTCTTCCATGTCTTCCGTCCTCGGGGAAATCTTGAAAGTTTTTGATTTGCACAGAAGACGTCAAAGTGTCTCCCCCAGGCGGACTTCCAGGCTTGATTCCAATTCTCCCATCGCTGAGTGAGCTCAGCTGCTGAGATTGAAAAATGAGATTAAAAACTTCCTGATGCTTCGTTAGAAACCCAAACCAGAAGCTTTATGTCAAATCCCATCAATCCAGCACTTAATTATAATAATATAATCCAGCCATTACCTTTGCACTGAAATCCAAACCAGAAGCAACTGTCTTCTGTGAAAGGACACAAGGACAAACGTTTTAAATCCCTCCCTCAGGTTCATGAGTGCACTTTAAAGGGTCATTCCCCTGATTTTACACATGAAGCTGTCTTAACTTGACATGAGGAGTTGACACTACACTTTAGACAATGGCTGGACAATAGATGCTAATGAATGCTAAAATACATGCTAAGACATAACAAAGGTCATTCACAGTAAAATATATTGACAGTGAAATGCAGGTGTAAAAAAGACACAGTAAAAGAAAAAAGAAATAAAGAAAACATTGGTCAAACATCAGTAATTTGATCTGATGTGAAGGGGCCACTGTTAGAAAACAGAAAACTTTTCCGCCTCCACACCAACAAAACTCCATCCTCCACAAAACTTCTGCATCTCACAAATATCGCAGGGGGTGGACAGCAAAGCTTGATGGACAGGCGATGAGTGGACAGAGACATCCAGAAGTGAGGACAAGCACCAATTCAACCGGACACTCAGAATGACGTCAGCCGCCGTCAGAGAGAGAGAGAGAGAGAGAGAGAGGCTGGAGCGCAGCGCGTGTTCCACAGACGGAAACCGGAGCAGAGACACTTTACCGGGGACTCTGAGGAGGGTGAACCCGCCTGAATTCCCTTCTGTGAAATACTTTCTCCAGATCCATTTCGGTTTGTCGTCGGCTGATCACACAGTAAGTCGTCGTAGCTTAGATTTGATAGCTGATCATGTAATATGAATTTGCTTCCACCACAACAGGACTTTAAAGGTTAACAGAGTTTCTTGTTCCCCCTCACACGTGTCTGGTTATTGTGCTTGGATTTGGGAATAAACCGTCGTTAATTTGCATGTCAAAATCACGTCGCTTTAAGTGGTAAAGTGTTGTTTGTGGTGCGTTGTCTGTTCAGGATAAATGTCTTTTAGAAAGAGAAGAACTTGTCCAGTAGTTCAAAGTCTGACCCAGTTCCGTTTATTTCAATCTGTTGACAGTAAACGGTGATCTTATTGAATCAGCCTGCATCCTCTCTGTCTCAAGGGATGTTTAAAATGTTTGCCAGACAGCTAATTGATGATCACATCTCTCTGTTGTCCAGATTTCGGGATGCGCCACTCGTGCGTAAAACCCTCTCCAAAGCGCACAGGAGGCACCGAGAGGAAACTCCACCATCCGAAACCAGAAACAGCCATCGTGAAGCTCCTCATGGACACGTTCAACCTTTAAAATCTCATTTTGGATCTTCGATATCGGGAGGGAGAGAATCAGAGCAAGAGAGGAAGGATATATATTACGAAGACAAACGCGACATCGGCAGGATGTGATATTCACGCCGCCTTCATCAGGGAGAAGTCATGGAGTGAACCCGCGTGGAAACGAACAAAGTGTTTTTAAAGACCTGGAAATGGAAAACCAAACTGAAACTCAGTGATAGTGGAGCGCGTGGAGCAGGAAGTCTGGAGCGTTTTCACGTTCAGGACACTGAACAGATGTTCATCTAACCGCGGTAAAACTCTCCTAGGACGAATTTTTATACGTGAAATTAAGATGACAGGATTAATAGTTATGAATCTGATTTCCTCACATCACTCTGTACCTGTCTGTGCAGTAGGGAAGGTAAGTACGTGGGAACAGTTTACATAAGTCCAGTTTTTCTCTCTTTTTTGTAACATCCCAGAAACTGAAACAACAGTGAAATTACTGAGCCTAAATTAACTTGTGGACCCTCTCGGTGACCTTCTGGTGGCCCCTGGACCTCAGAACAGTTACTCTAAATACTGGTCTCCTCTCTGCTGTGTGCCAGTGGTCAGAGGGTGAGCTCCTCTCCAGTGATGTAATGGAGGATTTAATTTGATCTTTTTTTGTGGAACTGTGCATATCCAACTTTTTAGGCCCAAAAACTGATGCATCTAACATGAGAAAATGTCTAAAACAGAAGACAAAGACTCTAATGTTTCTCTAATTTATGTCAAATCAGTGACTATTCATCTCACAATGTTCAGATACTCTTAATTTGCCAAATTCTGTCTCACGTTTTCAAACATGGAGAATGTTTCTATCCCTGGCGGTGCACCGCCAGTCTGCAACGACTCTGTGGACTTCTACTCGGTCACGTCGGGGAACCACACTGAGCTGAACTGCACTCCTTCCTCTGAGTTTTACTTCTACGCTGACCTTTATGTCATTTTACCGGTCATCTACTCAGTAATCTGTGCAGTGGGACTGACAGGCAACACGGCTGTCATCTATGTCATCCTCAAAGCCCCCAAGATGAAAACAGTCACCAATATGTTCATCCTGAACTTGGCCATCGCCGATGACTTGTTCACTTTGGTCTTGCCGATCAACATAGCCGAACACTTGCTTCACTACTGGCCTTTCGGTGAGGTTTTGTGCAAAGTCATCCTCAGCATAGACCACTACAACATCTTCTCCAGTATCTATTTCCTGACCGTTATGAGCATCGACCGCTACCTGGTCGTTTTGGCCACGGTGAGGTCCAAGCGCATGCCTTACCGCACCTACCGAGCAGCCAAAATAATCTCACTGTGCGTCTGGATCCTCGTTATCCTCATCGTCATGCCTTTCACTGTTTTCGCTGGTGTCTACGTCAACCCAGATGATGGGAGGAAGAGCTGCGTGCTCAGCTTCCCCAGCCCTGAGAGTTTGTGGTTCAAAGCGAGCCGGATTTACACGCTCATCCTGGGCTTCGCCATCCCGGTCTCAACCATCTGCATCTTGTACACCATGATGCTCTACAAGCTGAGGAACATGCGGCTCAACAGCAATGCCAAGGCGCTGGACAAGGCCAAGAAGAAAGTCACCATCATGGTGTTCATTGTGTTGGCTGTGTGCTTGTTCTGCTGGACGCCGTTCCACCTCAGCACCATCGTGGCTCTGACGACGGACCTGAGGACCACGCCACTGCTGATCGGGATCTCCTACTTCATAACGAGCCTGAGCTACGCCAACTCCTGCCTCAACCCGTTCCTCTACGCCTTCCTGGATGATAGCTTCAGGAAAGCCTTCAAGAAGATGTTGGAATGCCGACCTGCCTGATTGTACGATACATGGAACCTGCAGAGGTCTACAGAGACTTAGTGGGCGGCTGTGATGGAACCATGGGAAGAGAATGATGCGTCTTCTCGATTGTTGGGTTCGCTAAAGCTGCACTAGGCAACTTTGCACATTGTTTGCACATGATAGTAACAGGTAGCTACATTTTATTTATCTTTGACAACATGTAAAATTATGTCTGTAAATTGCACACAACACTCTAAACGTGACAAACCTGTTAGAAAAGCTTTATGCTACAGTGAACCAAAGTGATGGAAAAAGAAAGATATCAGAACATTTGTGAGTCCAACAGTAGACAGAGAGCTGTCTGGATGTCACTCTTCAGTATAAAGTCATCACTTCCTGCAGGCTTCTGATGGGTTTGTCCATCTGAAGCTTGTTTTGAGGGACTGGATGGTTTTCTTTGTCACAGCTGGACTGTTGTCCTCTTACAGAATTTGCCTAGTGCAGCTTTCTATGGCTCTGAACAGTGAGAGGAGACTGGCTGATATTGCCTGCAATAGGGAATGATAACAGCCACACAGAGGAAAATAATGGCATTACTGTCACTATCAGCAGAACTGTTGAGGAACTGGCAATGAAATCTGACGTTTTCCAAGTGAAGACGGCAAATTAAATCATCCAACCTTTTCCACAATGGTAGAAAAATCCAACTATGAGGCAGTGAGTCGAGATGGGTCACTGCAAACAGTCGTGACCTTCTCTGGACCCCGTCTGAACTCAGAGGACTGAGGAACACCTCTGAGGGGTCGAACATCTGCTGTCTGGAGCAGATACAGGTCACGATTTGCATGCTGTCAATCAAATCGACGTCAGGAGAACAGTCAGGGTTAGAGGGTAACCGGATGCATGTCAGGGGATTAGAGGTGTGTGGTTAAAAATCCTTCATTGTTAACCGCTACAAAAAAACTGGAGGGGAAAAATGACTTTTTAAAATCCTAACTGGTGGGAGGTTGTCGAAATATTGTGAGTTGTATGCAAACACATAATCTGCCTTTTAATGATACCGTGTTTTGAGTCAATGGAACCAGATTCCCTGAGGTTTGATGAGGTCTGGTTTCCAGGTAAACAAGCAGGTTCTTTAAGTAATGGAGCTGTTTGGATGAAGAATGTCTTTGGTACTCATTGTTTTTCCAGAATGTACATGCACTGCCGATAACATGAAAGAGGAACCTCACCAACCCTGACAACAGTACTGTAGGCCTGTAGGAAGACAGGCATGGGACAGGAGGGCTATGTATAATCTAACCTGTGTTCCTCCTCTCGTCTTTCTTTTCTGTGAGCTTTTGTCGCCACCTGTTGTCAGCAGGGCAGTGCAACCTGAGAATGCAGCCAGAGCCATTTACAGACTTAGTGCAAAGGCGCTCTGTGTGTGTGTGTGTGTGTGTGTGTGTGTGTGTGTGTGTGTGTGTGTGTGTGTGTGGGTCCTTCAATCACAGTACAGAGGGTTTTTTTTTATGCACAGTTAAAACCATGAAGACACTGAAAGCATGATGTGTAAACAGAGAGGAAAGAGCTTTTTTGAGATTTCACTATGTAAAGTCACAATGTTAAGATACGTGCAGGGAAAATAAAAACTCGCAGAGAAAACCATTTTTATTGTCTTTTTTGACAGATTTTAAGTGTGTTTTGATGATGATGAGGGGAAGACATTTATTTAATTTTGTATCATTTGATGTGTTCTTAGTCCAGAGTTGAACTCTGCTGATAAGAGAATTCAGAATTTTATGTTGTGACAACACAGTTTACTTCTTTGAATGTCTTCGATTTGTAAATCACGACACTCGGCCTCTGACGGCTGCACAGTCAGAAACACACTTTCTCTCCAGAACTTCCTGTTGTAGGTGACATTAGCTTAGCATTAGCAAGCATGTGATATGAATCAGCTTCTAGAAACAAAGGCGTCGTCTGTATGGCTCTGACTGCAGCAACAGAAGCTACTCTGTGTGTCCTACTGTAAATAATTGTCTCTTTGCCGTTTACCTGTACAGAGGAATGTCTAGTCATCGTGATGTGTGGTCAAATATTCTTCAGATTAAAAAACTTGTGTCACACTAATGAAAAATAATATAAAATTTAAGTTGAAGATTATGAATCATTGTCTTTTATGTAATGAAGAACCATGACATCTGATGTCATTTATTTGTGTATTTTAGAAATCTTTCTTTTCTGTCAATGAATAATCAATAAATATGAGTTTATTTTCCCACCGGTACTTGTGTATTTTTCATATTTCAGAATCAAACCAGCTTTATTTGGAGATGCTGATGTACATTTAAGCATCAGGTTATCACATGAGGTACCAGCGTCACCAGAGAAATTCTTCACATCAGCCATCAGCTGAAGGGCAGCAGGATGGATTAGCGGTTCGAGCCTGTTGTCAGCAAAAGGTCACAGATTCAATCTCAACAGCAGCCTGCTGGGTCCTGATGTACTGCCGTGTCCGCTGCCTCTGAACGCACCACAGAGATGATGCAGAGTGTCCATGAAGTCCATGGCAGGCAGACGGACGCAGCAAGAATCTAAATTAATGATCACGTAATAAACCTACAGTGACAGCTGCTTTGATCAGTATTTTCATCTTCACATTCATTCAGACAGTGTGCTCGTACCCGCTGCTGCCTGTCCAATGAAACGGCAGACAGAAAGTTAAGTTGGTGGCGACCAAACTAGAGAAAAAAGGAGGCTTAAAAGACAACTCTGGTGATGTTCTGTGTTTATCTTGTCAACATATCTCAATCATGCAGATTTTAACCATTTTCCGTGGAAATCGACAAAACCAAAAATGCAAATGAATGTTTGTTGTTTTGCGATTATTAGGAGTTAGTTCGTCGAGATGAGCTGTAGGTGGCGCCAATTCCCCATCCAGTATCCAGAAAACCGTTATAACATTGCAGAAGAAGAGCGCCAGTCAGTCAAACCTCAGTGGTGACAAAATGCAGAAAAGACGATGGAAATATGACGTTTCTGTTTGTTTCATGTATTAATGTGAGGAAGATTTTAATCTTCTTCCTCTTCTTCCTCCTCCTCTTCTTCTTCTTCCTGATTACATGATTACAACAAATACCACCACTTAAGAAAAAACCATAAAAGTCCATTTTTAGAGGAGATTTGCGGAGGGATACTGAGTTTAGTGCAGACACGGTGGAGCAGGTGGACGTGTGGACAGATGGACAGATGGACCGACACATGTTGGTTTTGGTCTCGTCATGAATTTGTTGAGTTTAACAAAAATGTAAAATAATGCCTGTTTTCCTTATCTGTGTGGCTGGAAATTCATTAAAACAGCTCTAATCACAGATTCAGTGCGTACATTTGATGTGTTTTGTAGATTTACATATTAATGTAAAAACAAAACATATAACATACTTATTTACAAGAAGTACAAGTACACAAACAAAATTCTTATATTTAGTACACTTAAATTTCTATGTAAGTATGTATATAAGCAGTATGAGTAACAGGGAGGAGGCTGGTGAGTCCACCTTTAAGATGTGTCCTGTTCTTCATGTTGACCTCTCTGCCTCGCCGTCTCTCTGTCAGTGTCCTGTAAGCAGCAGCACTCGACTCTGTTTCCACTCTAAACGGTGATGAAGTTCCTGTGAGAGGAACCGCAGCAGCTCAGGAGATCAGACAGACGCCTCAAATGTCAGCATGAAGGGATGAAGAGTTTCATTCAGCCCACAAAGGCTGACGCAGATTCCTCTTGGCTGCCTGTTCTCAAAACATGTTAAAGTTAAAAAATGCATCTGCTTGATATCCTCTGACTGAGCATGTGTGCTGTGACTGAGAGAATAACGCATGAGCGCCCCCAAGTGGTCAGTTTGGAAAAGACATGCACGTTTCAGTGTTTGTGATGAGACTTTATTTTCAGCAGAGGGCAATGTTGGTCCATGCAGAATGTCTCCCCCCCCCCACCCCCTCTGTGTGTGTGAGTGTGTGAGTGAGTGAGTGAGTGAGTGAGTGTGTGTGAGTGAGTGTGTGTGAGTCACCTCCTGCAGCTTAATTCAGTCTAATATTTTGACTGGAAACACAGACTGGGCAGGTGGAAGCCAAAGTAAAAATAGGCACAAAACAAACGTGTGTTAGACAGTGTCTGCATGTGTGTGTGTGTAGGTGTGTGTGTAGGTGTGTGTGTGCAAACACAGGTTACATAGCATTTTTAGGCAAATGCTATGTAACCTTGAACGTGGAAGCAAGTGACATTTCCACCACAAATGACAACAATTAATTTTATAATGTTGCTTCAAAATTGAAATTAAAATCCGTATCAGGTTTATTGGCCAGGTACGAGTACACATAGAAGGAATCTGACGTATGCTTACACATGAACAGACGTTTCAGCTGAGAAGAAGAAGAACAAATAAAGGTAAAGAATGAAGGAGGATCAGGGCTGTAATGTATGTGAAAAACAGGTGTCACCTATAAACAACAGCGGATGATGAAAAATGCAGATGTGTGATGGATGAGTCATATCTGAGGAAATCTTAGGAAAGCAGTTATTTGCTGGTCTGAGTTCTGTTGAGTGGCTCCACATGAGTGTTTCAATGATAAATATATTCTATCCTTGAAAAATTGCAGATGTAGCTGAGCAGAGAATAAAAGGGTACGACGGCAGCGTGTCGCTGTAGGTGGGACGAGTGCATGAATGTACGATTCCCTGAAAGGGAAACGCTCTCTCTCTCTCTCTCTCTCTCTCTCCCTCCCTCTCTCTCTCTCTCTCTCTCTCTCTCTCTCTCTCTCTCCCTCCCTCTCTCTCTCTCTCTCTCTCTCTCTCTCTCTCCCTCCCTCTCTCTCTCTCTCTCTCTCTCTCTCTCTCTCCCTCCCTCTCTCTCTCTCTCTCTCTCTCTCTCTCTCTTGCTCTCTCTCTCTCTCTCTCTCTCTCTCTCTCTCTCTCCCTCCCTCTCTCTCTCTCTCTCTCTCTCTCTCTTGCTCTCTCTCTCTCTCTCTCTCTCTCTCTCTCTCTCTCTCTCTCTCTCCCTCTCTCTCTCAGACCTCCCATCACACCTTGAATGGAAAGGATGTTGGTCATGGTTGCATGATAAGACTAAAGGTAGCAGCCCCATGAGGCTGATGTGAGGATGATAAAACCTCTTTCATAGTCGTACTCTTAGATCCTTGCCACAGGTGGTATCAGACCTTCTCCTGTGTACGGTGGCCACTTTAGGACATGTCAGACTCAGTTTGTGAGGCTCAACCCTACACGGTCAAGCTTGGCTGGACTCTCATCAGTCTGAAGTGGATCTTTGTCAGATGAACTGGTGCTAAATGTTGAAAACATGGCTAATCCTTACTTTGTACTGTGGTTTGGCCCCTGATACTGCAGGTCAAACTCATGGACGTCTTACTCAATCTGGACGTCCTGGATTGTATTTCATTGTCTCACCAGGACCAGAAGCAGTATGACCCCTCCGCTGCAGCCCCCTTTGACTGTTTAAACCTGCAGATGTTTACATTTCAGCATGTTAACATTAGCATTAAGCTCATGGAGTGGCTGAAATAATTTGTCCAGTGGAAAGTTTGACTTTGAGGACTCATCAGAGTCTAGTAGGGTTCATCCTCTGGCAGCTCCATCTTCTACAAATAACGTTTAATAAGGCTGCTTTCTCAATTTTACTGTGTCACAAATGTAAGCCCTGCCTGGATTGTGCACAGAGGCAACGTTTCTTGTGTTAATGAAGCATGGTGGGCAAACAGCAAGGCACAGAGCTCAGGACTGTGAGACCGGAGGCCAGGTTCTCATCTGGACCCGTATCTGTGGTTAGCTATGGACAACAAAAGCTCTTAGTGCCAGGCTGGTGTTAAATGTTAATAAATACACGATGGTTCAAATCAGTGCAGCCTTTTCTGTGTTAAACCAGGTCCTGATCTTTCCATGCAAGTGCTTTATATAACAATAAAAAAGTTTAACAATGCCCCAGTCAGTACGAACAGATGTACTGCAAGATCAGATATTTTGGTGGAAAACATTTAAAACATTTTTGCGACTTGCCAGACACGATAATTAGCACTCTTTCCTCATGTTAATAGAAAATGTCACCTGGTCGGCATTGCAGTTCCACAGTGTAATTACTGTGGCAAATTAGTTGTCTGTAAATGTCATTTCTGGGAGACGGGGATCCCTCTGGGAGCACTAAAGGTCTTTATAAATGTCCATCCAATAGCTGTGAAGACATGTCACTCTGTCTCAAAGTGCAGCAGAAGGCAAACCATCCACCTCCACAGCTAGCCTGACATCCCACCATTTCCCTGCAGTGTATGAACATCGCTTCGCTTCACACCAATGATTCGTTCATGCAGAACGGTTGAAAATGAATGCTGACACACACAAAAGAGCTAAAGTGAAGCTGTCACAAAACATCTCATGACATCTCATGAAAAATTCGGCTTTTAACAGGTGAAATTTCGGAACTACTTGCTCCTGCTGCAGCAAGTGTTTGTATTTCATTGGCAAGCCAACAGCTGATCATGTCATTCAGTACTTGTAACAAATAACTGTACTGGTGCAATTCCATCTGTAGTCGTTGGCCACAAACTCAAACTTTCTTTTGCAGCCGTGATTTCTTGCTCCAAAAGGCACAATTCTGCCCTGAGACTTTGTGTGTCCCTACAGATACAGAATTGAAAGCGGTGCAGTTTGGTTTTGTAATCGAGGACCTTCTTGGAAACACAGTAAGTGTCCTTTACCGCTCCAGAGACTTGCAGACATCTCGAAGGATGAGAGATGACACACGTGAGCACGAAGCCTTCAGCTTTGCACTGTGAGGAAAGAAAAGTCTGGAGCCTCTTTTTCTGTGTCTGAGATGAAAGACTACAGCTGAACATCTTCCTTTTCTGAATATCGCACATCTGAAAGGCCAAACATACGTATGAGTGAAACTGAAGCCTTTCAAACACACCACCTTCTGAAATGATCATTAAAAACTAGTGAAAACTTAGTGAAAGTGCATTAGCAACAAATAATAGAAAGTTATGTGGTGATATCAGAGATGTTTTTCGATCAGGGAAAATAAGTTTTTTCCATCCTCAATTTGCAGAAGAGGCAGCTTCAGATGGTCCTCAGCTTGTTTCATGAATATCAGGAATATTGTAATAATTTGATTCATATTTCTGCATGCTCATCTTTGGCAAAGCTGGCATAGCATTCATTCAAAACATTCATCTGGCAATCGAAATAAAGTTTGCACTGATGTTTTTAACCAAAACGTCTCGCGTCACACAGGACTCAGCAAACACACAGAGTTAATCTGTGTCTGTTTGCATTCACTTGATATTTTACTGCATTTTCTTTGCAATTATTCCACCTCACAAATGCGTAAGTATTCTTCAGGATATTTATGGACTTTATGTGACATCTGACAGGAAATGAGGGGGGAGAGAGATTTGAAATTACCTGCAGCAAATGTGCCTGCTGGACATGAATGAGTCATTATTTATGACTGCTGGAGATCATTTGAATCTAAAAGCCTTTTTGTTCTGTTTAACTAAATAAACTCTTCTCGGGCCTCTCTTAGCAGCTTTTTTACAAGCTTTCAACCACATCTCATGGACTTCATCGGTGAGTAGAGCTTGGCACTGGGTCTTCTCCAGTATGACACAGTCAGCAGAGGACCTTAATTTAGGATTATTCCTGCCGTCTTTCCAAGGTCAAGAACAGACTTTCTCACTCAAACCAATCCTGCTTTCTGCAAGACAGCAACTTCAGCTTTATTTGAACTTTAATTATGGCATCATATTAATGTGGGCTTTCAATCATTCTGCATTTCATTGGTTAAAACATCCGGTGTACAAATATTTATGAAGAGGAGGAGAAATGAAGGAGAAAGGATCAATCCTGTGCTGAAGCGTCCTCTTCTTCAGACCCCCCTCATAAACCAGAGGCGAAGCTGTTTCCCGCTCCTCTCTTCTGTCTGGCTGCATGGAAGACCAATAAAACACTACAGAGAACCCGTCTGAGCGATGCCAAGATCAAACTAATGATATCACATAAATGACTTTGACCCAGGACTCTTCATCATTTGGAGGCAAAGTGACATCCATCTGTCCGTCTGGAGGGCTTGTTTCCCCTCCACCAGCCTCTTCACCAGGAGTGACTTTAACAGATAATAAATTGTTGACCAAAATCTATTTTTACAGAGCACTCTGCTGATGTCCTCACCCTTTCATCCTTTGCAGTTTCAGTGGCCTAATTATTATTTACTACTACCTAAAACGCAACACATATATCAGTGGTTGACATTCTGCAAATTGATTCGGCCCTGGGAACTTTACAAGGGCCTTGAAATCACATGAAAGCCACAGAAGTGAAAATCCATCCAGTTATTACTGAGCCCAACGTCATTTTTAAACACAGCAAGAAGGAAAGAAAGAAGTACTATAAGAAATACTGTTATCATCTGCAGGTAATTCTTAATTCTGGTGTGACACAACATACAGACAAGTTTTTAAATAAAGCACTTCTTTATTTCATGTTATCAGTTAAGCTTTATATATATATATTACATAAATGTAGTATGTTGATGTACCGAACAAACACTTCTCTGCTTTTCCACCGAGACACAGTCATCCTGTCTGAAGAGCATGTTGCATGTGAACAGAATCCAGGCTTCATTACATTTGCAAAGAGTTATATTAGCATGTAGAAGTGAGTTGCACAGGGTCGTCTGCTCGGCTCCCATTTAATTACATCTCACAAGACGGATGAATGTGTCCTCACAGCTTCCAGAGAGATGGAAACAAAGGTTATGGAAAACAGTACATGCCTGTTTTAGGTACATATACTGGGTAACCAACACAGTGAGGCTGCCCTGCATGCTGGAGGTTTCCCTCTTGGTGCCCCTGCAGCTGTATCACGCAATGCATACCTAAACTGCCTCCCTGGTGAGGAAGAGGTGAAGATTCATGGATGTCAAGGTTAGGTGGTGTCCTATCCATTCTGGGAGCTGCTCCAGCTGAGCATCAGATCAGGTCCAGGTGGTTGTCATACAAAAGACATAAAGAACGTTGGTTAAAACTCTCTGCTTTGCTTAAAACCAACTGTCTGGTATTTTTCCAGAAGAGGATTTCTGTTTGGATTAACACATTTTTAATTAAGTATTAAAGGTGGTGCAGGGAGCACTGAAGACATTGGCTCAGTTGGTAATGCTGGTGCCTCAGAGACAGAAGGTCCTGAGTTCAATGTCAAGCGTTGCCACTTCGTTACAGCTTAAGAACTTCTTAAATAAACCTCATTCTCGCAGTCTGGTTGTTGTGTGCTCTGTGTGATCCTTTCTGAATAACTGAGAAAAAGCTACAAGCCTCACCTTTGCTACAAGAAAGTTGGTGGTGGTCTTGGTCTGGTTGTGAACCAGAGTTTCCAGAACAAACCAAACCAGACAAACACATCAGAGGTAGTTTGCACCACACCAAACATGCTGACATGAAAAATCACATCAAGGTCCTTTGAATGCTGCTTCATGTCCACCATGGAGTTCTCACTGTCCAGTCACTCCCACAGTCTCTCTGATCCAGACTCTGATGCTGCTGGTGCTCCTTGAGTCGCTGACGTCTGTGGCCTGGAGAGATGTGGATTAATGAAGCTCACTCTCATGTTAAAAATGTCTGAGCCTCACCGACTGTCTCAGGATTCCCAAATTAGACGTATTACCTCTTTTTTTCTCAAGATACGCTGCTGGATGGATTTTGCCTCGTAGATCTGGTGCATGCATCAGAGCGTCTGTAGCCAACAGGCTGGGTTTGAGGTCAGCGCAGAGAATAAGAGACACTTTGAGGGGCTGAGGAATGAAAAGAAAGAACTCCCACGCCATGTCTGCACTCCTAACTTAATCATGACCTTCTTGCACAGGGCCTTCACCAGGCAAGACGCAGATGTCTAGTGCTGAAAAGTTCTCATTGAAAAGAAAAAAAGACTTCTACTGTGTCGGAGCACAGTATGCCTTATGTGGAGGTGAGCTTCTGACTAATATTTCCAACCTTAGCGAGGAAAACAGTTACTGAACAGTTAAAAATCATCTTTCCAGCTGACCAAAAACATCCCCAAAATCATCCACTGAAGCTGATCTAAAACTCTGAATGGTCCTCACACCGGCAGATATCCCAGGACACAGCCATATTTTAGATTTTGTTTCTACATTCATGAGATCTTACTGACTTATTCCTTCCTGAAAGCTTACCTTATTTGGACCGCTACATGTGTAACTCTAATTCTTATCCAGACCTTTCAGATAATCCCACAAATCTACATTTATATGTTGTGAAGAAGAGCCAGAATGTCCTTACAGGAGTGAGGAGTAATGCTGTCAGGACACACACACACACACACACACACACACACACACACACACACACACACACACACACACACACACACACACACACACGATTCATTGTCATTCTCCTGCTCTTGCCTTGTCAGGGCTTCGGTCTGTACTTTGAGCAGTGTGAAATGAGATAGACTCTTTATCCCACTGTGTGTCTAAATGAAAGCAGGCTCTATTAGCCAGCTGCTGTAATCCTTACCACAGAGACGGTCGCCTCTGCCAAGTAATCTGATTCCTGCGAAGCCTGACTGCTCCCAACTCGCGGCTTGATGGGCCGAATCTCACGTTAACCAGGAATCATCTCCACAGTTCTGCTGCTTTCTGCTCACTGTTACTCACTTCTGAACTTTGGAGCTCATGTTCTGGATGCTCAAATGTGCAGTAAAGACCCTGTCGTGTCTTTAAACAACCGAACCATGAGCATCACCTGCGTTCTCACTGTCTGGCGCTCAATCGTCACATATTTCTTCACATTTATACAAAAAAAAAAGCAGTATGCGTTTAGCCACATGGTCTTCATGCTGACACGTGGATCCATTCTCAGTTTAAAGCAATGGCTGAACTCAGGGGTCTGCAATCACATGATTAAACACTGCCATAGAACTAGATCATCTAGAATGAACAGGCTACAATCCATTTCAGAATTACAGTTAGCAGTACTTACCAGATTTTTACCTTCTTATTTCATAATGTGATTTTTGCTGTTGAGTTCTCTCTGTCTCTTCCTCTTACAGTAAGTTCAAGTTCTTTATTTGCATTCACTGGTTATGTTGTTGAACAACATGTTTATGGCGCACCTTATTATCAAACAAGTCATGATTGATTATATATCAGTATACATATGGTCTTTCTGTAATTTCACTCTTGCATGAACGAAAGGCCAAAAAGCATCGAAAAAACTACATTCTGAAAAATATGTGTGGACCAGGCATGATGTAGCTCAGGAAGCTTTTCATCTCCAGCAGCTCATAAAGCCTGAGTCCCCGCTTCTCTCTCACCAGGTGTTCTGAGTTAATTAACAGAACGTGTCTCACCTGAACTCCACAGAGGAGAAGGACAGACCTCACAGAGCCGATTTTCTTCATTTTGGTGGATTGATTCCTTTTACAGAGTTCATGTTTTATTAGAAACACCTGTAGAATGTGTACTGTAGAAAACATTGTTTTGAACCACAGTTCAATAGTTAAATAATTAAATCTGACTTATTTTGACATATATTCTCATGAACCATGCATCTAAGTTCACTGGAGCACCTGACAGATTAAAAGGAGATGCTCTGCTTTCTAAGTTCCTTTGTTTTCAGCCTTAAAGGTCTGTCTTCTGTTTCATTTCCACAATTCTTTCCACAGTGAGAACCAAAATTTCAGTGAAAATAACAAACCTGATGCAACAGCATTGCCTTAGTATTGCACCACCTTAAAGAAACTGTTTTCTGTTCTAACAACACGAGCTAATGTTGTTCTTTGCTCTCAGTGCACAATCAAAGCTTCAAAGTAAAGTACTCGTCGTGAAGTATGGACCCTGTCAGAAATGTATATAAAGCCCCAGAATTGTAGATAAAAGGTTTTCTGCAGTGTCAGAAACCTTTAATCTCCATTAACGATGCATTCAGGTCAACTCAAGGATCATATGCAGGTTGGAGGTTGGATGAAATGAGATTACTTTCACGTCTGCGTGTACAACTACGATACACACAAATCCCTTCAGAACATTTAAAAGGTGCTCTCCAGCTGTGCCGTCCAACACGCTGAGTGTTATCCCTCCTGAATCAGCTTCAGCCGGGCCGAAGATGGAGCGGTGCCCAGCTGCTGTAGGTGAGCAGGACAGATAAGCTGCCAGAGTTGAGCTTATACAGACGGAGCGATCAGAGCTGTTTGATCAGCGGTGCAGTGTGTCGAGCCGGCCGCCGTAACACTGCCAGGTTTCTACCTGAGCAACAACAAGCAAACTGGTGTTTTCAGTAAGTGTACTTAAATATCCAAACTAACAGAGCTCACCCTGCAGAGCGCTCCCTCTCAGAGTGTTGACTTACATTAATTGTAAAAAACGTACACATTAACACATAAAAAACATTTACGTGTAAACCCCAAATTAACATTGTAGCCTGTCAAACTACTCTACTACGACTTGTAGTATTGTATGTGTTTTTGCGGTTCGTTTTTTGTTTTGATGGCTTGAACAACATAATATATGTTCATTAGTGAGTTTAAGTGGTGCAACACTTCCTCTAAGCAAAGGCTCACCATCCAATCAAGTCGTCCCGGTTAAACTAAAGGCTGTGATGGCTGAGAGACGCTGGTAAGAATCCCACATTGATCTGTTTTCTGTCTCGCTGGCATTAGAACCATCTGACTGCATGTCAGCTGGTTGAAGAAGGTAAGATGGAAGTGAAACAGACAAGTAACAGAAGAACAAAAGGGGTTCGAGTGATTTCAGAGAAGGTTACGTAACCTGAGCCGAGAGCCCTGCAATAATCCCATTTAACCACCAAAGCTAACCGTAGCTCACAGCATGTTAGCATTGATACAAAGAATGGCTCTCAAAACTTCACAAAAACAAACCTACAGAAAGTTTGAACTTAGAATTAAGTTTTCATTTCAGTGTTTTTTATATCTTAAAAACTGCAATACAAATAAGGAACAGACCACATGACAGAATATAATCTACCTTCTTCACATGTGAGTGGGTGATTCAACTGTGCCTTTGTACTTGGATGAAAATGTATCTCAGGCCATGTAAGTCTTTGTGGAGATTAAGTATTGTATATTTGTTTTCTGCAGGTTTGCCCATCTCTCTGCTGATTAAACAAAGCGAAGAGCGCGGCTCAGGTGGAAACCTGCATGGACACAGGCTGAATTAAAAGCATGGTGGAAGCGGCACGGTTCACTGCGAGCGTAACCCACATGGAGAGACGACGCTTTTCAGTGAGCTGATCAAAAGAACTCCCACATGTTATTCCAGCCCAATGACAACCTTTATTATTGCATGTTGATGCATGGCAACACGCTCAGAGAGACAAGGACGAGCCACAGTTAACAACAGTGCATCAGAAAAGAGAACCAAAAGAAAATGTTTTATGTTTCAGCCTGAATGTTTGGATTTTGTTGAGAATGATGAAATGAAAGGCGACTCGTGAAATAATGAGGCTGATTAAACTCAGAAGACTAAAATGCACCATGAACAGGTGAAGGCTGCATGTTTGTGAGTTCTCAGTGGCTGCAGGTGTGTTTAGATCTGCAATGTAAAACTCCTCCACTGGTAAAATGACCTCTGTATTTTCAGCAAAATGTCTTGTATTTAATGTATTTAATGTATTTAATGTCAAACTAAAAGGACTCACAGAACCAAAAAAGCACAACTTCAGAGGCGGTGAGGTGGCAGAGAAGAAACTAAAGAGGCAAACGAGAGGGTGAGAGGACCTGGGCTGCTGTGTGAATGATGACTGATGAGAGCAATGAGATCCAGGTGTGGATCTCAGGTGAGGGGACAGGCGGGGCTAAGGTAAGGAGGGCAGGAGGGAGGGAGGATCTGCTACAGGAGAGTCAGTGATGAGGAAGGTGAACGCAGGGCGAGATGGTCTCTATCAAGGTGAACTTTGTTAGAAATGACATTTCTACGTACGGCCCATATTAATAATTTAGTGGCATCAAACTTCTCATCTAACTCTGAGCAAGAAACCAAACAAGCTCATTTCTCAAAAGGTTGAACTTTTACTGACTAATGCAGCAGGGAGGCGGCGGGTACAGCTGCTGGGACACGCTGATGCAGACAGCAAGTAAATAATACAATTACTGCTTTTCTGGAGGGATGATGACGTGTTTCTGTGTCAGGACGCTTGGTTGTGTCAGACCAGCAGTCTGCAGAGTCTGTCAAGCCAAATAAAGACGTTTTAATGTGAAATGAGGATCGACTTCACACTCAGATATAAGATCATATCAATGATGTTCTGATGTTCTCTAAATGTACCATAAACTCATTTTCTTAACCAGTTAGCCCAGTTTTACCCTGTAAGTAGCCAATTTAATGCTCATTAGGATATTTGGGTGAAATATTTAATGCTAATAATTACAATAATTTTTCATAACATCTATTTTGTGCTATATGTATGTATATATACAGAATAAATACAAAGATATTCAATGAAGAAAACACAAAAATGTTCTTTCTGCAATATTAATACATTGAATTGTGGTAAACAAAAGAAAATTCACTGTTTCACTTATTGAGATTAATACAGAAGACCACAACTAATCATCCATCGCTGCTCTGGTCAGCTCTTCCTCCTGCTCCTCCTCCTCCTCCTCCTCCTCCGCTTTGTACAAAGCAATTATTTGCCTCCCTCTTCCTCCATCCGTCTCCTGTATTGATTTTCTGCCTGAAAGTATCAACAAAGAAAATGCAGATAATAAGAAAAGTAGGAACATGTGCGTTAAAGCCAAGGTCCTCGTCCTGCTCCTGCGTATGTAAGTGCTGATGACTCTGCAAGAGGGCTGAGGATGAATAAAGACAGACTGCCTCTCTTCCTCCTCTTCTTCCTCTTCAACCTCTGCTTTCAAAAGTGTTTCATAAGATCTGTGCATGTTCTCATCTTCTTCAAGATGTTTCTGAATTCATCATAAAAACAAAGCATTTTTCACATGAAGATTTTTAATTAACACCACTATGAGACCTTAAGTTTAATATGTGAATGCTATTTCCTGCATTTCTATACTGACAGCAGAGCAGCAGCCTCTGTGTGGCTGGAAGCTGAATAACTGTGACTGACCTGTGACGCTCGAGAGCGACCTGGATGAACAGAGCTGTTTAGGTATGAGGACGCTGTGTTGTTGTGGATGTGTTGACATTTCTGTCTGTCTTGTGTAAAAATGATGCCATTATTTCAGCATAATGATTGACATGCTGCTTATGCATGTACTCATCAGGAAGGTTCTGGCTTATTGAGTGTCCTTCAGGAAAAGAGGGGAATGAACAGATCTGTTAAATGACTGAACTGACTGCATAAACAGCCGTGGAGAGACATGAAGAGCAATCCTCAAGTATCTGGCCTTATATTTTCCACAAAACATATTTCTCAAGGGACTTCAGCAGCCTTCATTTCCTTCAGCACCGCGGACGGAAACGTTAGGAAGCTCCTTCCAGTCGAGCCTCCACTCAGCCATGAGTGCTGCTTCAGAAAACGTGGAAGAAATTTTAAAGATTCCAGGAAATGCTTCTAACTTTTCCCTCCTTCTCAGGAAACAGGCCTTATCCTTGAGAATGATATATATTTTATAGACTGCAGACGGAGATCTGCTCCTGCTAAGCTGCTATCTGACAGATATCTCTCTGCCTATAGAGCTTTAAGGATCTTGGATCTGGATCAGCTCCTTCTGTACACACAACATCTATTGTCCTGGAGGATGAGTCCCTCCTCTGTTGTCCTTCCTGAGGTTTCTTCCATTTTTTTCCCAATTAAAGTTGTTCCTTCAGAATTAAATTGGCTTGACTTCTCTCTGTTCCTTCCTCTATCTTGCGACCACATCATATTGATCTATGTGGAAGTCACAGTCTAGGCCACGTCAGCCATGACCTTAATGATTTTCTATCACGTGGTCCTGCAGAATCCAGGAACAACACTGTATTCTTGGTCTCACAGAACAGAACAGAGCATTCTTGTGCAGCGTCAGCTGGCTGAAAAACAACCACGTGATCATCCTCTTCAACAACGTCAACGTGTTTCTTCTGGAATCTACGTTCCGCCTCTTTCCTCCACCTGCTGTGTTAGTGCGTCATGTCAGATCCAGTTTAGGGCTCTCTGACTTTTTTCTGCTTCTCACCCTTTTCTCTCCTTCCTCTCGTCTTATCTGCTCCACGCTCCGTGTGATTTTACACCTCCTTCCATCCCTCACTCTTCCCCTCTATCCCATCACATCCCGCCGTTAATTCCAGCCTCCCAGGACCTTTCACATGTCACCTCCAGCAGATTTCTGCTGCCAGTGAGGAGACTCCACTACACTGCATGAATACTGATCAACGGAGGGTGGGTGGATGGATGGATGGATGAGAGAGAGGCATTATCAAGAGACAACAACATGTTAACAAGAATAACAGGCAAAAGACATTGAGCACAGCAGCAAAGTGCGTCCATTACAATCAACTCAAGCTGCTTCATTGACCACAGAAGTCACCAAACCCACATGAGCATCACTACTCATTTCTATTTTTCACAGATGTATTTTTCTTTCTACGCCCTCCAACAGATTAAAGCTACATAGAACTGTGTAAAACACTGAGTGCAATCTGTTTCAAAATGATTACAATAAATGCCTCATTGTACCTGAGGCAACGCAACGCAATAGAGCAACCTCGTGGGTGCTTTTACGTTTCACATCAAAATAAATCAATCAAATCATTGTGTATCCATGAATCCAATCCAGTTAATTCAGACTGCATAAGCAACTGCATCATCGCCAAAATGCACAAGGTGAAGGTGGCACGCAACCACACACTGCAAACATGGAGTCTGTTGAGCAGGTACAAAAGCCCGCTCTGCTCTACCTGCATGACTCATTGCATCTGTGCCTCATGAATCCTGTTTGAGTCCGCGGCCATGCTAACGGCTCTGTGAAGCTGTATCAAGGCACAGTGGTGCTTTGAGCAAATGCTAATGTCAGTGTGCTAACAATGAGAATGCTAACATTCTGATATAATATTGAGCATGTTCAGTTTACGCGTGTTAGCATGTTCGCATGCTAATATTTGCTGGTGAGCACCGAAAACCAAATAAAATCAGGGCACAACCGAAGTGATTCCAGTTCATCCTGGTGAATGTGTGCAGAGCAATCCAACCAACAGTAACTGAGACATTTCAAGAAAAAGCACAAGCGCTAACGTCATGGTGACACCAGGCAATCGCCAAAATCAGTGGGATTAATAATCTGGGAAACAATCTGGTTGATGGTTTGCGCGACTGGAGGCTTTTCTTCCAAATATGTTTCCTTTGGTGGCGGCGGTGCGAAGCTTCAACACCAGCATAACAATAACTAATGGAGCTCATTAAAATTGCAGGGGGCATTAAACAGCTCTCTATCAGGACTAATACAGAGGGAATTTGTTTGACACAGCATTTGCAGCAGCTTCAAATGAAGAGCTATGGCTGGGTAGAAATATGGGTGTCATTATGATGCCTTACTTACACAGATCATAATCATGGTTTCATGGTTTCATGGTTAGGGTTTATCATATGGTGGGCGACCGCTTTTCCCTCTGCTCTTAAATCGCTGCTTTTATTTGAGTGACTGCAAAAAAACATCCACCTCCACTTATTAGCTCTTATATTCAGCCCGATATTAACTGTAAACAAGAAAACAGGTGTAGGGTTTCACACTGAAGCTCCTCTTTATTCAAATGCTTTCTAGAAACGAGCATCACATGAAGACTGTGCGACGTCGATCACTGGCCCCCCCAACCAATACAGAAACTGATGACAAGTTGATTGGAATTGGTTGATTTTCTAATGTATTTCTTCACAGAGAAATGAAATTTAACAGCTCAACAATAACAGTGATGTAAGTCATTCGCTTTCATTGAACGAGAATCAGGATTTCAATTTGTGGGCAGCACAGGGGATTCCAGGCGGAGTGATGCGCGGTAATGAACAACGGCTGCTTGATATTGTTCATTCTTTTTTTAAACCCGCTCAAAGCGTCCCCTGATGAACAATCACACCTGACAAAAACTAAGATTTAGACCGATGTGAAAGTAAATCAGCATTATTGAGCAAACGGCACTCGGTGGAACACCAGGGCGGAGGAAGGCAGTGAGTCCCAGCAGACCGAAGGCTGCGAACTCCACTCCTGACGGTGGTGTTGTTGTTTTCCTCTCACCCTCTATGCTGTGTGCCCTCTCTAATAAAGCTGCAATCCCATAATACTAATCTCATAAACTAATGAATGTGTGGCTCTCACAGCGTGGGTGGCTTTGTAATCAAATCACACAGCTATAAAGCCTCAGTGCTGCTTACAGAACTTGCTGAAAGTGACGTTTAGCATCGTGAACATAAAACAAACGGCTTGGTGGAAAACTCATATCTCCAGAGGAGCAATTAAGAATAAAACATTTTCCTCTGAGCGACGTGCTGTTTGAAACGTCTTTTTAAAATCCCCGGAGACACACAGCAGATGTGAGCGTTCAGTAAATTGACAGCAGCCACCAACCAAACTGCACTTACATTTGACTCAATTTAACGTCGGTTTGGAGCGTCTGACAAGAAAACCGCTTTCCAGAAACACTTTACTGACTTCCATGATTTCTCCAACAAAGGCCGTCTGTCATCTGTGAACTCAAAGCACTCTGTAGCTGCTCATCGTCCGTCTGTTGCTCTGCAAAAGGACAGTTCAGCACGTCTCTGTACGCTCCCACATTCACTCAGCATAGCGCTCCGTCCCGCTAACACCTCAGCAACAACAGAGCTGCAGA
This sequence comes from Chaetodon auriga, assembly GCF_051107435.1. NCBI lineage: Eukaryota > Metazoa > Chordata > Actinopteri > Chaetodontiformes > Chaetodontidae > Chaetodon > Chaetodon auriga. The sequence continues at coordinate 2,407,822 of NC_135083.1, forward strand.
CATGCAGCATGAACTCCTGCAGCGCCTCCACTCACTGACCGAGCCAGCCTTTCTCACAGGGCAGAGACACTTACAGACAGATTTGGCAGAGAAGAATCAGCCGGCAGGGTTTGCATGGAGACCGAATCCCCAAAAATCATGAAAAAGCTTTGCCTGCAGAACCCTCCTCTTGTTTCTAAATCTAACCCAGTGGTACATGATATGACAAGGGGGGATGAACGCTCTGTCAGCAGTGTCTGGATTGTTTTACAGTTGCTTCAGTAGTGATTTGACTTACACATGTGCCGACAGGGAGCGACACATTGATCGTTACCACTGATCCACTGAGACCTGGTGACTCTCATTCGTCAGAGTATATTACTTGGTGCTGTTGTTATTACTGTTGTCTCAAATGTGATTTCTATGTAGTCCTCAGTTAACTTGAAAGGATAGAACATGATTATATTAAGCTTTTATGGGAGGCTGTGCAGAAGCAGCTGTTATTGAATTTAGGTTTAGATGAGTGAACGCTGCATGCTGGTCAGAGCTGCTCTGCCATGTTACCAGATCAATAGAGATTATATTCACACACAATAAAAGTCCACTTCCGTGATGTTACTGCATGCAGTTGTCCCTTTATCACCACTCACTGCAGAGATTTACAGTGCAGTCCATCTTCAGTGACTGGCTAACTCTCTGTGAACATGTTCTGCACAAACACGCCTCAGCCAGCGCCTGCCTGCTCCCACTGATCCACACATTCTGCAAAAAACATTTAACTTTGTTTGAACACGAAGTTTTGAAATGTGTGAGCGTTATATCTTTTTGCTAAGGAAATTCCAGGAAACTGAATATATTATTATTTTCTATATTGTCCTTATTTTTTTAATTGCTTTTGGTTGCATTTAGTCTTGCACTTCAAACTGACAGTTATGAGAGAACTGAGAGGGTTTGAGGAGATAAAGACCATGTTTCACACTGATTTCTGGCCTGTGCTTGGTTTTCTGCAGGTCCAGATTTCCCCCAGGTCTGCTTCCAATAACTTGTGCATGTCTGAGCAGAGCTCTCACTCTCTCTGTGTTAGTAAGGAGACGTTCTTTAATCTCCTCCAACTCAATAAACTCCACTGTGGTGGTCAGTCGATGTGTTTTTCTATGGACGATGCTGATGATTGATAGCATGGCGGCTGATGGACGATCTATCATGCAGCATGCAATACAACAGTTTAATATTCAGAACAAATGAGAATTAAGTAGGAGGGCATCAAAGACCCTTCTCTGCCTCCTCAAAAACGCCCACTGATGCCACGTGTATGTTCAAGCACATGTAACTATAAGGCTGCAGTCATATTTTCTGATGGCTGCATGTATGTTATAACTATGTATTATGAACAAATGGGCTATGGAGGCTATTCAAGTAAATACTTTGAGGACATTTTTTAAATGTCACATGCAGTGACTGCTGGAAAATACTGTCATCCAATGTCTCAGTCTGTGCCATCATGTGACGCCTGGTCCTGGTAGCATTAGCATCGAGGCAGCTGAAGGGCGCATTAGCTGCAGATCTTTGCCATCAGAGCTCCTGGTGCATCGCCCAACTTGCAAAGATGCTTATTTTGGCTCACCTTTCAGTCGTATCTGCGTTCAGTGAAGCTTGCAGTGCCCTCCTACTGTTCATGGAGTCACAATCAAACTACTTGCTGAGCTCCAGGCCAAAAGAGAGAACTCTCGAAGTACTGAACCAAAGGAGAAATAATACTATCATCTTCTCATGGTGTTTGTGTTCATACTATCACTCAGTTGGGTTCGTGAGTGTGTGTGTGGTGGTGTGTATCTAGCGTTGAATCGGGCAAATACAAGAACTTGTACGGGGGTCCACCATGACTAGCAGGTGAGGTGCAACACTTTTTAGTCAGAAAGCTAATTTTGCTTAAAAAAAAAATCCAAACTGCTCACTAGAAATTTGTTTTAAGTCACGTATATGGCACTTTTTGGACCGCGGTGCATGCTGTAATGAGCAGCAGAGTGGAGGATAAACACATGCAAACCCTTTTAAATATGAAATAGCAGTTATGAAGCTCTCCTGCGCCGCTTATACAGAGTTTAAGTGGTGCTGGTTGGAGGTAAAAAGAGCAGTGGCGGGAAAATGCTGCAGAGTTGGGTGATAATTCTCTGCTGATTTGTTGCTGTAAATTACACCTTTCACAATATAAAGATTACGATGATTTTGTTTAGTATTTCTGAAGATGGATTCAAAGTTATAACGATTTTTTGATCTAGCAGCAGAGATGTTTTAAAACACTTCTACTCCCACTTCACCATTGAGCCAGCCGGTGTGCAGCGCTGTGTCGTTTCAGGACAAACGTCGCATTAAACGACGAGTCAGAGGCGGCGAGAGAGCAGAGCCACAACTGCATTAAGACTCAGTGTGATGGACAGATGCGTTGATAAGCAAACAAAGGTTAATGGACGAGGAAAACACTTCGCTTTGGACAGGCACAAATAACAAACACCTCATGATTACCTCAGAGAAAGGTGGAGAGAGGAGCAAAATGCCCAATGCCACTGCTCACTTATCCAGACACACACGTTATTAACACGTGTGGAGAGGCCTGCTGATGTGTCGTATTGGTTTCTGTGACAACAGGAAGCGTCTGCAGGGTCCACTGCTGTCCAGACGCCCCGCAGGGAGAAGAGGCTCCAGGAACAGGAGGGCAGCTTCTGCCGGGAGACGAAACATAAAACATTTCAAGACCTTTTAATCGCACCAAAATCGGATTTAAGATCAATTAAACAACCAAGAAAAAGAAGCAGAGAGCGGGCAGAAAGTGCAGCCAATGACCTTTCTGAACCGCTCCGTTACCTCCTTTTTACTCTGAATATGCCAATCAAATTTCCCAGAGTCCTTTAACACCTCGTATATCAAACTTTTAACGAACCAGCCGCTTCAAAGCTGAGCAGCACAGCAGCAGCTCAGGAGGTCTGCTGCTGGTGGCGTTAGCACGACGGCAGGCCAGTGATTAGTTAAACATGGCAGACGGTTCTGTGGCAGCGCTGTCTTCTAGAAAATACATTTATATACAACTAATTAGCAACTGCACATATACTGAACGTACATTTACTGACTATGTATTTCACATGTTTTCCACTAAAACAGGCTATCCTCCAATGCTCTCACTACAGCTTAATTACATTTTTTATGGTTACCTTTAGCCGCTGGTAGCACTTCATTAATGCTAAGCAAAGTTCAAGGTCTGTTTTAATACAGAAATTAATCAGCAGGGACTTTAGAAATAAGATTTTATTAACATTTAACCAAAATCTTAAATAATGTTGTGACCAAAAACCTGACCACAGCTCAAAGAGGCTCAGGAGAGTTGGTGATAACTCTCTGATGGTTCGTGCCTGCGATGGCAGTTTTGTCTTTTTGCAAAGCGTGGATCAGTGTCCTCCAACCCAACAGGCGGTACTGAACTCAAAAAGGACTATCAGTCCATTAAAAGTCGTGATTTGTTTCACTGCTCTTCACATGACTTCTAATCCATGCATCATTCCGTTTGATTCCCTCCCCCTCATCCGCTTCACCCACACTGGGTGAAAATCACTCCTCGTGTCTGCCTGTCACTGCCTCCCTCTTTCAAATACGCACAGACATAAAAGGTAATTCTGCATGATCAAAGAAAAGTTGTGCATCTCTCTTTTCGCCAAATGAAGCGCGATGAAGAGGAGGAGGAAGAAGGTAGCAGAGAGCACACATTTACTATATGCTGGATTTCATTCACAGCTTCAGAGAAAACAATAAGCTAATGAGGCTGTGAGCTGCCCAAACAAAGACATCTGAGGCCGAGCCAAGATGAAAGACTCTGCCTCAAGAGCTTACGCGCAGACGCATGCATATTCCAACACACACAAATGTGCAGCACGCAGCCAAGAGGACACAAACTTTCTCTGTGGCGGATGAAACCGAATCATACGAAGCAGCTACAGAACAACAAAATATCCTCACAAAGGTGAGAGTAAAACAGAGGCCACCAGGGGGTTTTCCAGAAACAAAGCACATTTCAGATTTATTAAAGTAAAAGTGTCAACATCGCTGCAAAAAGAACGTACAGGTGTGATTTTGTGTCTTTCTCAGAAGCACCACAGGTGACAGATTTGTGTTTCCTGGATGTGGAAGGACAATGACTCCTGGTGTTTCCTGTCATGTCACATGAGTGCCATCTCCGCTGATGGATAGTAGGTGAGGGGCCTCTTTATCCTGCCGTTCTGTCCAATGGACCAATTTTCAGGTCCCCCTGACATGAATCCTTTGGTCTCAAAACTGAAGAACAACATGAAGTCTTATTAGAAACGCTGAAGAGGAACTTGTCACTCATTGAAAACTTAACTAAGTTTTGGCTGAACAAAGCCTTCTCTGATACCTACATAAAGACGTCTAATGCAGACATTTGTATTTCAGTCATGCTTGATGTCGCATTCAATTGAATCAATTAGAACATAATTAATAAGATGTCAATATGCATCTAAAAATACACACCTGCTGCCAGGTGGGGCATAAATAAATGATCTGTGTCCCACAGAAGACACATTTCATGTCTTTACATTCGTTTTCACTATTACACTTTGTAACAGCCTGACAAATCTCCTCTGTCTGTGTGTCCTCAATAACCTGTCTGATCCATCAGCGTGTCTGTGTGTGTGTGTGTGTGTGTGTGTGTGTGTGTGTGTGTGCGTGTGTGTGTGCGTGTGTGTGTGTGTATTGTGACTGTTATGGATTGTGTCTTTGTGTGGGTTTCTGTAGGAGAACGTGCACAGCAGATAGGTGTGTGCTTATTTGATGTAGAAGAGTGATGACCTCCACAGCACAAGGTTAACACCCACACCCACACACACACACACACACACACACCGATGGATCAGACAGGTTATTGAGGACACACACACACAGGCAGAAAGAGGAGATTTGATCGGCGTTGTGGATGTGATCTTCCAAACTGATCAGACTCTTGAAAGGGATTTTTCTCCATGAAAACAATCATGAAAAGGAGATTAAAGCAAATATTGAGACATGGAAACATATTAAATGTGTATTAGAGGGCAGCAGAGTGGATTTGCATATCCGCCCACGTCTCTGCTTCAGTGCTGAAGAGTGAAGTGTGAGTTGGTCTGAAGTGTGCATTCATCTTTGACTGGACCACAATCAACACAACAGTGAGTGACTGAAAAGCAGCTGCAGATCGGGTACGTTTACTTTCTTTAGGGTGCAGATGCAACAGTGGTCGCAGGTGATAGTCGACTTGAGGGGAACAGGCTGATTTGTCCATTCCTGCTCAGAAACAGAGACAGACGGGTATGAAAGTGTGAAAGTCACGCACTCGTCTTTTCCATTTTCTCTCCATCTCCTCCTCGTCTCTCGTGGACAGATAATGATAATGATAATTCTCACACCTCACATCATTCGGTAGGTCTGGTGCTACATTGCTAAGCTAACCCAGGCTTCTGATAAAGCTTAAATAGAAGGTTGGAAAGCCTGTAGTCAAGACTCTCTGCCTGCGTGTTGCACTGGACGTGAAAATGTGACCTAATATACAGTATATGAAAGACCTTCAACGTCTTCCTCACACCGTGTTTGATTCCTACTCAAACTTACTAATGTGAAACTCCTGGCGGCTAATGAGCCACCATCTCCCCAGTGTGCATGACTGGAACATCTTTTGTCATTTGTTCTCATTTTTATCTGCTCAGTATCATCATCAGCACTCACAGCATCCTCTTCCTCCTCCCCACAATCACGGTGCTCGACCAATGATAGCTTATCAAACCAATGCATTTGTCTTTCAGCAGTAAAAACGCCGCATCTGGATGCTACAGGGTCACATGACAGGGATACAGGCTTCTTTTCTTTCAAAATGAATGTAAACATTTATTCATGTGACATTTCCCTGTCCTTCATCTGACTTCCCGCTGGCGACCTCTGGGTCTCGATCTGTGGGTTGAAGACAGAGAACAATAGAAGAGGAGCAACACCGCAGCATGTAATTACAGTCTGCTTTCTGACTTTGCTAGCAGACGCTTCCTTACAAACAGACAAAAGAAGAAGAAGCCAGGGAAAAGCCGGCAGCATTTTTAACATTTTCAGCTTGATAAATCTTCATTTTGTTTTCTGTCTCGGCTGCATCGGCCTCCTCTGTCTTTATCTCCTCCTGCTCGGCGCTCTCTGTCTCTGTCTTCGTTAACAGCTGGGTGTCATTAGGGAACAATACGCACAGCGTCCAACCAGCATCAGCACTTCTGAGGATTAATTACAAAAGATTAACCATATAAGGAAAAGAGGAAAAGGGAAGGACCAGAGGTAACAGCTACTGATTTACTATAACTGTTGACTCTTCTCATCAGGCTGAAGTTCAGGGTTTAGACAAAAGTTACTGTTGATGTCAGAAGTTGTGCGGCTTAAAACCTTGAAAATCACTTTTCAGGAATGCTCATATTCGACGCTTCCTGAAGTCGTGTCAGCCTGAACGTGTCTCACAGACACCCAGATGAATCTGTTTGCAATCATTTTACAAAGACACTTGTTTACATGTGACAGGATATGTGGCCGATGCTTTTAGTCATATTTTGACATCCACGGGACACAAAGAGAAAAACATTCATAATCTGACAAAATAGAAAAATAATCCATTTTTTGAACCCGTCTTTCATTGCTGATGATTTAAAACAAGAGCTTTTTGTTCACGAAGGTGATGAAACACAGGCTGCTTTCGTCTGCCACGCTGATGTTCAGTCCTCTTTTCTCAGCTCCATAATGAGCTCAGTCGAGTGTTTTCTTCAGGACTTTTTATCACAGACATCCCCGGCAATTAAACAAAATATCCCATCCAGGCCAATAACAGTAAAAAGAAAAACAAGATTTTAATATGTTATCCAAAGGACCTGAGAGGATACTGTTCACCCAAAGAAATAAACACGTAGAAATGGAACAAGTCTCCATTTTACTGAGAGTGTTTCTGAATCAGCTGAACAAAAAACATTTGTGAATTCAACAAGTCTTTGCCTTTATGCATCTTTACAAGACAAACAAGGTTGAATCCAGACAAGCTGCAAATTCTTCTCAGTTGACTGAAGTCCTCTAAAAACAGACAGAAAAGGGAAGATCCCAATAGGAATTGAAGTTTTGAGTGTATAAATCTTAGAAGAATAGATTCTTTCAGATCTCAGATTGGATAAGATGCATCCCTGCTGACACTGTTTGATCCCCGTCACATCTATTTGTGCTAATTTTGCAGACGTCTTCACGGAGGAGCTCTGCAGCCACCAGTCCTACTGAAGTTTATTTTTAGAACGTGAGACCTACGGTGATAGCTATCATATTCACACTGTATGCACTGACAGATAATGCTGGACAGTTTTCACACTTCACCCAATGAGATGAAGGTCGACGAGTAACAGCTTAGACTTCACAGGAGCCTCCTCGATGGTGTGACGACGTGCAAAGAGTGTGAAAATGCCTGAAGTGATGCACTGACAGAACAAAAATGTAAATCTCTGATAGAGAACAGACAGAAAATGTTGGCTTTGAACACCCCTTATGGGCCTTTGCACTTGGTCTCTTACAGACAGGAAGCGTTCTTTGAAATGAAAGCTCTCTGCAGAGCTGCACCCAACAAAAGGTGGCCCTCACAGCGCAGTGCAGAGGTGGAGTGTAGGTCCGCCAACAAGCAGCAAAGAGCAGGAGGGAGCGAGGAGCATTTGGACCTCAGTTTCACAAAAACGAACGCTCTGCCAGTTCTCGGTCTCCAGAGAAAGAGATGGGTAAGAACATGATGATGAAGAGGTTCACTGCATAAAACCTTTTTCTGTTGCTTTCATGTGTCAGTGCTGCTCTCTCTAAACCAGACCTCCAACCTGATCACTCCTGCCACTGTCCTCGTACGCTGAGAGTGACCCACGTGATGTAGGTGTGAGGAAAAGAGGACAACATCTGAAAAGACGCACCGAGGAGTCTCTCCATTAAGGCTTTGAATGCATTCCATTCCGTTAAGTCATAAAAATGCTGCATTAAGGGTCAGAAAACCTGCTTGTGGTATAAATAGCGTAGTGTCTGGATTGGAAGGCTTTGTGTGTGTTCATTTTACTAAGGGTTAGAATTTAAATGACTGTTCCAGCAGAAATAATTAATGTCAGGATGGTTTCCATCTCCACTCCACATGTAATGTTTAGTGTCATTTAATGGCAAAATAATGAGGATTCTGGGAAAAATTCCCTCAGATTTATATCTAGTATGACGTACAAGATATGTCCAGATTTGATTAGGTTTCGTCAGGGAAGAGAGGCGTTACTGCCCCCTCAACCCCAAACTGTAACTGGTGTAACTGACACGCTTGATCGTCTCTCCACCCTCAAATCTTTGGTCACTCCATGTCCACTTCTGTCACGACAGGGACGGACACAGAGGAAACATATGAATACAGGCAGGAGGACACTGCCAGATCCTGGTAACTTCAGCCTGCATGGACTGAAGAAATATCAAGTCCAACATCTGAAGAGTCCAGCAGCCTCCATCCTCAGAGCCTCGGTTCAGATAAGGACCCCCTCTCCAGAAAACATGGAGACGAAGTAATGAAAGTGCAAAGACTTTGATCCTGTGTGGACTAGAAGTGGTTTTCCTTCTTCTTCTTCTCCATCATCCAGTATGGAGCTGCTAAAAGCTGCTAAAAGGAAGCACACCACCTGCACAAGGAGCAGTTAAACAATCACACACACAGACATGCATGAAACACGTGAGCTACTTTCTGCAAGTCAGTGAGGCGTCGCAGGATGAAATGCTCTCTGAGGAATAAATACAAGGAGGAGAGAGAGGAGGAAGAGGAGGGGTGCGAAGAACAGCAGTGAGATAAGAGGAGCAGTAAACAGCAGAAGCATCTTTTATCCGTTTTGCAAAATGCAGACGAGCTCTGTGATGTCACGTCTGTCAGGTTTCACATGTGAACGTAAGCAAAGACACGAGAACAGAAACGAGGCCTTTGTTTTCATGTTTTCTTTTGTTTTTGGTCAAATATTCATGAGACAGCAGCCGCCATGCCGGTGATTAAACTGATTCTTGCCAATGTGAGAAAAATTGAGGGAACTTTGGGAAAAGGGCAAGAGCATGACATGAAGCAAGAGGAAAAGGTATCGCGACAAAGCCAGAGGCGGGAGAACACAGAGACCAACACAAACCGAGGCGCTAAAGGAGATGGAAAAAACGACATCATGAACAACTGAGGGCCAAACTGCCCTCTGTAGCCCCTCCTCCTCTCTGCTTAAGGCTAGCGGATCAAGGCTACGTCAGCCGCCAGCATAACACACTTGAATCTCCAATCGATCAGTGGAGTTGCATTGTGGGTACTGCAGGCGACATCTCTGGCTCTCCTGCATCGATTCCAGAGTCCAGCAGTGTTCGAGGAGTCGAGGACTCTCTTAAAGTTTGGTTTGGTTTAAGCACAAGATGTTTGGTGAGGGAAAGATTGCGGCCATGATTTAAAGAAGCCAATATTAAGAGAGAACAGCGCTCACACACGTCAAAGCCATCCATCAAACTACCTCATCCAGGGGGAACAGGCAGTGAAAAGCTGACTGTGTTCAACATTAAGCAACATCTGCATAAAGAGCAACGCTAGGCGGAGTGGGTGTGCTCGATGAGTGCTCTAGGGTGCAAGGTGCAAGATGCAGCTAAAAACATCTGGAGTTATAAATATGACCCACATTTCCAAACTGAAAATCAGTATCGACCAGTTTTAACTGACACAACAGGAACATGTGACGTTATGTCTGTGAGGACAACGATCGGCGGTTGCTGCTGCTCTCCAGCGGTGAGTCACCGGCAATCGACCTGTTGGGTGCTATGAGGATGTGTCGGGGCTGCTGATCCAGATGCTGTCTGTCATTTTAATGAAGAGCCTTTTATCCTTTTGTCAGCATGATTGAGCATCAGGCAGACTTCAACCGCTTTACTTCCTGAACATTTCCAAACTCATAACATCAAATCTGAGGGGATTTTCTAGCTGATACCCACAGTCCACAATGATTTCAGGGGTCAGCCATGGAATCCCTGGAGTCCTCCTGTGTTTGCCCTCCTCTTCCTCCTAGACCGGCCAGCATCACTAAAAAAGGCAATATTCCTCCGGAGCACAAAGTCGCTCTAAATGTGCTTTATGGCCAGGATTTATTTAAGTGTTTACTTGCCAGAGGAAGGCGTGTTTGCTTTCACCCTCCTCTGCGGCCCCGCCAGCGCAGTTAGTCAGGTTGTGTAACAAAAATGGGACGGTTGGTGTGAGGTTTATTGCACCATTGATATACATGGTGTGGACAAAATAATAGAAACAGCTGTCAGTTCGACATCGTTCTGTTAAATTAACACCTCTCTAAAGCAGTTTCTCTTCATGAAGGGAGGATTTATCACAGGACTGCTGTATTAGACTGCATTCATCTTAGCTAGGCGTACCTAATAAACTGACCACTGAGTCTATATGCATCTCTGACAGATCAGAAATCTAAGCCCTCTTTGTTTTCCATGCAAATGATGATCCGCCTCACTCCAGTCCAGAGGGTGGCGGTAGTGCAACTAAAGCGGTTTGATAGCTGCGCCAGAAGAAGAGAAACTTCAGCTCGTGAGCAACTTTCCACTGACACAAACACACAAACTGCATCTATGGAGTCGGACTCAGAAAGAGAAAAGTACTGAATGTGTCTTTGAGGGATGGATGGAGTTACACCCTTTAAACATCTGACATCTGATCTGTTCTCTCTTCAGCAGTCAAACATTCTGTTATGATCAACATTTCAACATTTTCTGGAAAAATGTACAAGAAAGAGTTTAGACTCCAGCTTTAATAATGAATGTATTTAATGTGGCAGCTGTCGTCGACAAATATCTGATCTAAGTGACATCAAGCTCTCCTAAATATTCAACATGTATTCAAAATGTTGAAACTTTCAAACATGCTGTTTTTATTTATTTTATTTGTCTATTTGTTGTTTTTCTACGTCTCCTTTTTATTCTGCCATCATCGTTGTCTGTAACGACTTCATTTCATATCAATAAAGTTTTATCTTATCTCTTATTACTAATCATGGAAAAAAAAAAAAAAACCTGTTTACTTTGATTCAGCTGGTTAAAGTTGGATTTTTTTTTTTTTTTGGCATTTCAGTCATGCATCAGCCAATAGCTGTCCTAATTATTTCCAGCTCCCATCAGACTGAAGGTCACGAATCTGCTGCTGCACATCTTCATGTAGTCATCGGTGGTGATTAGTGTGATAGAGCTTTCCTCCACACACTCCAACACACCCCATTACATCAGCGCAGATTTCTTAGCAACGTGTACTTTCTGACACACACTGTTTTTATCTCTCATTCAGCGGCTGTGTGTCTCCACCTCTCGTCCTCCCTCACACACAGATGTGGAACACCTCAGGCAGTGTGAAGCGGGGCCTTAATCCATCACGAAGGGATTAGTTAGAGACCGATATATCACATGGGAGAGCAGGAGGTGGGATAAGGAGGAGGATTGAACGAGGAGGAAGAGGCACAGGACAGGAGAGGAGGAAACGAGGAGGAGGAAGGCAGAGGGAACAGTCACAGAGACATCAGTGTGCATGTTGTTATATCACATTTAATGTCATTTATGGTTGATACGTTCCCAGAGATCTTTACTGTTTCAGTGCATCGATGTCATTTTGGACAATAAAGTTTATCTTTGTCACATATGTTTGACCACATTTAAGGAATTATTGCAAAGAAACGTCTGTTTGTTTATAAATTTGACCTTTTTGACATGAAAACAGCACAAAGTCAATATATTTCATGTTTTTCCTCATCAGCTTCACTGATTTCTGTAAATATCTGCTGATTGTGAATCTGATGCAGCAACACGTTTCACAGACTGGAACGCTCCAAAAACACCTGTTTGGAACGTTCCACAGGTAAACAGGCTCATTGGTAACAGGTGAGAGGATCATGATTGGGTATGAAAGGGGCATCCTGGAAAGGCTCAGTCGATCATAGAGGATGGAGCGGGTTCACCACTTTGTGAACACATGATTGGATGAAGGAGATTACTGCATGGACTCAGGGACACTTTGCTGTACTTAGCACTGGGCTGACTGGCGCCTGCTGGAACAGCTGGTCTACGTATGTGTGCTTTCATGCATATTTGTGTGTCCATGCATGTCAGTGTGTGTCTTTGGGTCAAAATTTGTGCCTCCAAGCTTGTTTAAAAACTGACATGTGGACGTTTGCACATGCACACCTGTCAGTTTGTGCAGGGAAAAGCAAATGATGTGCCTACAGTTACGCCTTTGAGCACAGCATCCGTGTGTGTGTGTGTGTGCGCACGCCTTATTTTGGCAGGAGGAATCGGGCAGCTAATTGGTGCAAGCTGTCACTCTGTGTTGACAGATGTAAATGCCGACCACAGTCTGAGCAGAGCGAGAATAGATCCATCAGCTGCACTCGATAACTCCCCCTCTTTTCTTTCTCCTCAATCAATCACTTCTTCTTTCCATCAATGTCTCTTTACCCTGTTTTCGGTCTCTCTCTACTATTGATGTTTTGAAACAGTTGTGAACGAGACCCAGTGCTGTCGCAGAATAATCACACGGATCCACCACAGACTGGACGTTGTCACGTGTTGTTGAAGCTGCTATAATTGATATTTTTATAATACTGTAAGTATCAAATGGCAAATCAATGTGACAGCGTGGAAGGAGTTGCTGGCAGTGATGAACCTAAAGAGAATCATCACTCTGTGTCTTCTCTCGGCTTTAAGAAGCTTTTAGTGAGTTTCAGCTCACCACTCTCTTCTTTTTTTTCCATAAAGAAGCTCTAAAGACCCTCTGAACTCGACCTGCTCAGCACCAAACAGCAGAAACAGTTAGAGTCCAGTGAACATGGTGGAGCTTATAGCGGCTAAAGAGACAAACACTTATTTTCAGACTAAAAACAGAGTGAAAAGACAGTGAATAACATCATATGAGTGACAGAGCTGCTCCATAACTGCTGGGTGTGTGAATAAGCAGCTGTTTGCTTCACTATATCAACTTAGCAGATTATATATCAGTGTTGTTTCTGCTGCCTCCAGTGTGGCCAGAAGGTTAAATATGAATCTCTTCATCGAGGTCAAAGTCATTCAAAGAAGCACATCAATTTCACCTTTGTGCATTCGGTACAAATAAAGCTCTGTTTTACATTTAGCCTAGCTTAGCACAAACTCCGAGAAAAGTGGGAAATAGCAAATGGAAAAAAGTGAAATGAGAAGTAAATTTAATGAGCCGTTAGCTTGTGCGCTAAAGCTATTTCCACAGCAACAGATACAACGGCTCTGAGGGTTTTCTGAGCTGCTGCTCCACTTGTCAAGATGTCATCGTTGGTGTTTCATACGACCTTAAAATGACACGGGGGGTGCAGTGTGAGCAGCACATTAGCAGAGCAGCAGCAGCTTCAGAGCTCTCTGAGTGTTCTGCAGGTCACCAGCGATTTGGCAGCAGTCAGAGGCCAACGCTGGAGCATCCATTAGAGGACAGCGTGTCAGGGTGACGGCTCCCCTCGCTCCACGATGTATGAAGGTGCAGAAACAGCAGGAGGCGATAATGACGGGGTGAAGGACAAATGTTGTATAAGGGGCAACAAAGAATACAAAAGAGTCGTGTCTGCACACTGACTCCAAAACACTAATTTAGTTGAATAAGCAACATTTGGATCATAATCGGGATAAAATTATCCCATTTTTGCTAAATTTCAGGTGATTGAAGTTGACCTGAATTGAAACTGGATGGAATTACGGACAAATGATTTCCATTAAGAGCCTGAAATCAGCGATTTCTTCCTGTGTGTGTGTGTGTGTGTGTGTGTGTGTGTGTGTGTGTTTACTAATATCAGCTGATACTCTCAATCATTTTCAAAAAACCTGCTTGTACCAGTTATTTCGTCACTTTTTAACTGTCCTCTACATTACCTCATACACACGTTTAATATCTGACATTCACTTTAAGGACCAAATGTCAACTCGCCTCGTCCTGAAATGATCTGATGTGCTCGGTGATGACATGGATACACAGTGAAGTTTGTCAGACTCATTCTTTGCCTCTGAGTTATTATTTTCTGGCACATTTCTCCCCGTGGCTGCTGAGTGACTGACAGAAGCTAAAGCAGAATGATGCAATTATGTGCTGATATTAGAAACCTCAATTCAAACAAAGTGACAAAAAAGCTGAAACATGAAGTCTGACTGAACAAATGAAAGCGTTACGCCTGCTGTGACAAATTATCTCACTGCTCCGGAAGAAGAAGAAGAGAGATGAAGACTAAGAAATGTTTCTGTGTTTGCACAGACATGAACACAAAAACCTGAAAAGGTTTATAAAGAGAAATTAAAAACAATCGTATCAAAATCTAAATTTACTTTTCAGGTTACTGCCAGTAAAAAGCAACATGCTACGTTACTCATTGGAGGATTTTTGCATGAAGAAACCTGTTTGTGATTCCTCGCACAGGTTGGTCAGAGGCAGCGTAGCCTGCTGTACGTCTGCCTCTGAGTGTGCTGACTTTACTGTCACTGAACAGCCTCTTCTACAGCCCATAATCTGGAGCCCTGCAGGCTGATAACAGGACTGACAGAAGAGCAATATCCCCTTTACACTCATTACCAACGATTGTACCTGATTACAGGTAAAAAGAAAACCAAGAGGGTCGCATACAGCCAACAACTTCACACGTCAGCTTTTTCACTTTGCTGTGCTTTTGGAAAGGTGGAAGATGGCTTATTTTAGAAAGAAATCTTTGAGATTTTACATGTTCAGTCCAAGGATGCCATCAAGCACTGAGAAATAATTAAGACTGATGAAACTGATGAGACGCGCTCATAAACGGCTTGATTCCAAAAAGATCTGACACAAAGAAATCCCAAACTCAATGCAAAGTTGTGATTGTTAGCATTGATAACAAATCATGCAATGTGCAAAGAAAGAGAGAGAGAGAGAGAGAGAGAGAGAGAGAGAGAGAGAGGAGGCTGCTGCAAACGTTTCCAGTCGATTATGCCAACATACTGGATTGTTCTGAGAAACAACAGCACCGAGCTGTCGAGAGGAGTTTCGATTTCAACAGCTTGGTTCAGTTTTGTTCCAGCGGTGAGGTGCAGTACAACAGAGCAGAACACCACTGGGTCAATAGTCTTCAGCCTGCTCGAGCAAGAAACATGCAGACGCACACACACCGCCACACAAACATGAGTAGATGTGTGCAAAGACAGGTGTGCACAGGTAAAAGCACTGTGCACAAACAGCAACACATCATCACATCAGGCAGACACAGAAACAGCCCTCTCATGGGGGACTGGTGATGGATTGCTTGACAGTGTTGCTGTAAGGTCTTTAGCTCATTGTCTACACACACACACACACACACACACACGTCGAGGGCAAACAGCCGTGCAGCAGACAAGCTCGATCTTATCGGCTTCTCTGGAGGAAATCCATTTCAGAGGTTAAACTTTTGTGACTTCCTCCAACAATCCAACAGAAAATTCCACCATCAGATATTTTTACTCCGTGAACTCACTCTCATATCTGCGAACACCAGAGCCATCCAGAACCTCGCAGCTATTTTAGTAAGAAGAGCTGTAATTGGCATTTCACTTGTAGGATACCCAATCTTCCTCAGTTTCTCTTACCTCTTGGGTTATTTCCTGCAGTATATTTGCCAGAGTGCCTTTTAACACACCAGTGCTTGATACGTTGTTCAGCCGCTGGCCGTGCATGAAGCCAGACAGCCATCCAAATGACAATAAGGCAGAAGAGAGTGGAAACTGGAAACACGGCGTCTAATACGTGCACTGACTTCTGCTCGACTGGGTTGTTGTCGGAGCAGGAAATCCTGACGGAGCGGTGAGGCGAGGGGTGTTCGGTCGGTCACAATCTGCAGCCTCACTGCTGAATCCGACACCACACGCCGGCCGACACTCTGCTGAGAGAGGTGGACATGTTGTTGCCTGCAGAGCAAGCTGATGGGTGGAGGAGAGAGTACGTTTAAAAGAGAATTTTATTCAATGACTCAATCGACCTGATTTCTTTCTGAACGTGACTTCAGCACGTGCAGCTAATTAAGTGAGTGTTAAACCAGACCTCATGGAAACCAATTTTCTCAGCTTTAATTGCTTAATGGAGAGCAAACTTGTGGTTCTTCTTTCATCCCGTTTGCATTGTTGCCTGTGAATGCTCGGTGACGCAGCAGCTGACCTGCAGGTCCTCTCCTCCAATAGTTTACACAATGAAAGCAGCTGCCTCCATTAACGAGGAACATCACGCTGAAAAGCACATTAATCAAGGTTTTTTCTGACATGTTTAAAAAGATATTATTATCAACATCTTGCATAACCTAAAGTCACGGCTGGGTTCAGTACAGTAAGTCGGGCTGAATTTTGGGGCGATCTGAAACTCTCATTTAATGTGCCGGTGCAGCCATAAAAGATAACACCTTGGATGTGAAAGAAACGACGATGGATTAATGAGCTCCTGTGAATGGATGGAAAGGAACTGGAACATTATATTTACTGTGATAAAGATATTTTAATTGAGCTGTCTGTAATCCATGACGTGCTCGACCTTCATCGTATACTCCTGTTCTGCTCCTGTAGGATCAGGATCTTAACCATCAGGCAGAGTGCACCGCTGTGTGCATGGATACACTTATGTAGAAAGAGAAAAGGTTGAAATCAATGAACTTACAGTATTTGCCTGCCTGAAACATCAGAGACATGAACACTGTGTAATCCCTGCAGGGCAAAATCTGAATGTATTAACACTCAGCAATGACAGCAGACTCTGATTGGAAGGTTTTTGGATGTAATCAGCTGCCAGTGATTGGCTCTTTCTATATGTATCACAGCTGTGCATCCTCTTACTCTATGTTGCATTTTGCATGCTGCATGTTTCTCATTACTGGTCTGACTTTTAGCTGATATTTGTACACTTTCTAATTTTATTATCTAATTAAGACAGCAGGTTGAGACGTAGCAAAAGCGGATCATTTGAATATGAGGAGGCTTTTTCTTGCATCAGTAAATACAAAAATGAGGTGCTAAGACATGAAAGGTGATGAATTAATGTCTCCCATCACAGAGAGCGAGAGAGAAGAGAGACGGAGAGCAGCAGGAAGACAAGGTGAATGAGGAGAAACAGAGCTCAGGCTGCAGGTGGAATATGAAATATTCATCAGAATAGACATTTCTCTGTTTAATTTATTTAAATGAGAAGTAATTAGCTTATGATTCGTGGCCTTTGTGCTCCATCCTGTCTGTGAATGTGACCGTCAGTGTGGTCATATTGGCTTCAGTGATACAGTGACGCAGAGGCAAACAGAGGCAAACTCAGCTAATGTTAGCTGTCTCTGCACGCGGTCAGCAGCAGCACCGCTTTCTGTTGGCATCAGATGCAGCTTATCAGCATCCAGAGAATAAAAATTCAAATAATACAAAAACCAAATTATGATGGCTATGACTAAAAGCAAAGTGCAACGGAAACAGACTTAACGGATCAGTCATGAAGCGTCTACTGCAGCTTCCAGTCCAAGGACGAGACGAAACATGGCGGCAGATGAAAACGTCAGATCTGTGTGTCAGACGTTCCTCAAATGAAATGAACATTTCCAACATGTTTTCCACAACATTTCCACATGTCTCAGGTTTGAGTGGCACTCTGTTAATCACGTCACCTCCCTGCATCCTTTTCTTCCACAGTGGCTAAACAATTAATGCCACCAACTCCAAGAACTCACGTAACAGCAGTGAATGGAAACAACCATTAATCTGCATTAGATTTGCTTCATTTTGACCTCATCACC
Organism: Chaetodon auriga; assembly: GCF_051107435.1. Lineage (NCBI taxonomy): Eukaryota > Metazoa > Chordata > Actinopteri > Chaetodontiformes > Chaetodontidae > Chaetodon > Chaetodon auriga. The sequence continues at coordinate 2,425,674 of NC_135083.1, forward strand.
ATCTCTCAGGGATACAGAAGCTGAAATTCAGTAAATGAAGATCAAGTTTATACTGTCCAATTCTCTGATTTGTTTGGATGCATGCTGAGCTTTGCTCACGTGGCTGCATCCTGCAGGAAGGTTGTAATTGGTGGAACAGAAGCAGCTCCCGTTCGTCTGTCGCTCCATTAAATCTCTGAACTCTCTTTACCGAACACGTTTCCCTCCACCTGAAAGTCTGACTCAGATTCTCTCCCTCTCTCTTTATCTCACTGCCTCGTCTGCTGAGATAAGCAGAGACACAGGCAGTTGTGCTACTGTGTGTGTGTGTGTGTGTGTGTGTGTGTGTGTGCACACTTGTTTAGGCTGCCTTGGCTTTTATTGCTAATTTGGGTGAGAGGTGATCCATCACATAATGAAGCATGTAGTAAAATGCATTTGTGTGAGAGAGTGAGTGTGTGTGCGTGTGTGTGTGTGTGTGTGTGTGTGTGTGTGTGCGCGCACACTCTTGTTTTATTGGCAGCCTTGAGATGTCAACAACCTGAATATTGTATGAGAGGAGTTACAACTAAAACACACACACGCGTTCAGTTCAGGTTGAATGATGAGCGGAGCAAATGCATGTTTATCCTTTAGCTTCTGCTGTTCCGTAATTCATGTTGATGGATGAGTAATCAGCTAATGAGTGAGAGAGGAAGAGCGAGGCAGACAGAGAGAAGGAGGGAGAGGCAGCAGCAGAAAAAGAAAGAGAGATGATGGAAGGGCAAGAAGGACGAGGAGTGAGCGGGCTGGCAGTGATGGTCTGATTTGATAAGCTGGACGGATATCAGTGCAGACACTGACTTTATTTAGCACAAGTCTTGGCTGGACGAGACTTTTCCACATGAAATATTGATTCTGGTAATACCGATAGAGTAATATCTCAACTATATACATCGTCCACAACCCTGCAATAAAAATTTGCAATAAAAGTAAAAAAAGAAAAATTGGACCTCTCAAATATTTTACCCCAAGTTTTTTATTTACTTACTCGTTTGCTTGATCTTAACTCAGTTTATTTGCCAGAAAGTTCTTCAGTCGTCATGAGAGAGGTGGGATGCATGTGGTTCTTTATGATTTTATGGTTTGACAAATGTCTTAAACACACAGAATTTTAATGGGGCAGCAGAGTCAAACCAACTAATTTTCTTTATTTTTCCATATTTCAATTTAATTTGAACATGTATGTACTAAATATGCTGTAACTCCCAAAATGCATTGCAGAGAAATGCAGAAGAAAAAGGAGAAAAAGTCAAACAGCAACTTTGGAACGACATCAACCGTGCATCCTTTGATGTAAAATGGTAGAGTATGCAGATCTGACAGCTACCGCAATGCTAGCAGTTCCTGTTAGCCATAATAAATGCACACAACAATCACCAGAAGTGCTCTAGATGTGATTATTTTTTCAGGCAAGATCTATTGCTGTGAAGCACTTTGCACACAGATTTATCCTCCTTTCCTGCTGTCACTGGAAAGTTAAAGGCATGCTGATTCCAGCTGTATAGCATCTGTTGTGTTTTGACTGGCTAATGACCCTGATAACAAGGGCTGTGATTTACGATGTGCTCTGGGTTGAACACAGAAACCGATCCGATGGAACAGAGGAGGGATTTTGGAGAAGCCCAGTCTGTCCTCTCACCTTGACAGCAGCTCACTCCAGTCAACAGACAGGCAGAGGGGCCGATGGACCGACAGCAGACTGTTTGTTTAGACCTTAGCTGCTTCTTTGCACTTGTCTTTTGTCTTTCTGTCGACCTTCCTCCTCTATCTGCCTCTCCGTCTCTCCCTCTTTCTTCCTATGAATCATGCATAGACCTCTCGATAGACGAAGCACACACTGAAAATCAGCCTTGACCTTTCCTGATAAGCTAAAAGCCGCAGCTCGCCTTTATTTCACTCGGCTGTGAGCTCTGGGCTCAGAACCCTTCTCCTTGACAATTATGGAAATTGCTGCTGCCGGGACGTGAAGCTGACCGTCAGAGAGACAGAGCTGCGGGAAACCAGCCGGTCCACTTGATTTAATTTCCAACTAATGCTTTTGCATTGTAGATTTGACCTGCAGGGCTCTTGTAAAAAAACAAAGCAAAAGTCTGCCTTGCATGTTTTCCTCTAATTCATGTCTAAATGGAAGTAAAAGCCAGCAGATTCAACACTGATATTAAAAAGTCAGCGCAAAAAAGATTCAAAATTGGGCAAAATTAAAAACAACATCTTCGCTAATAAAAGCAATAAAATGACTTGATTCCAATGTCAGATATGCAGGAATAAACCAGGCGTTCACTCTTTGTTTGACGGTCAGGCAGAAGCTGTTGTTGTCACACTTCAGTCTGAACGCTCTGAATGGAGCACTTACAGGTGGGCGCCGAGGCGGAAGCGAATGAAATGATTCACCGTCATCATCATCACCAGCAGACATCCTGGAAATCTCATGACTGCAGTAGACAGTAAAACACTAAAACTACAACATTCAACATGTTCAACATCATAAAGCAACTTGCAAATGGTTTTAAAATATGATGGAGATTGTAGGTTGATACCATTCGTAGACATCACACATGATATGTTTACTTCAGTCATGTCTTTATGACATCACAGAGCACCTTTCTGACATCACAGGCCTCATGTGACTTTGCAGAAAAGTTCGCTCTCAGTTTGTCGTTGAGGCTCACTGAACAGAAGACGAAAGACACTTTTTTACTTCTTTTACTAACAAAGTTTGATTTGTTCCATCCAGTGTGAAGATAAATCCTAAATCAAAAACCTTTCCTCCCTCAGTTAATTCAGTTTGGTGAAAAATAGTTGGAAATGTTGCATATTAATCATGAGGGACAGCACACTTCATATTTCAGACCGGCTCTGTTTCTACGTTCAGACGCTGCCTCTTTGGATTCTGAGCCACTCTCTAACACGTCTCATTTGATCTTCAGTTTATCTGGTTTTCTGGAATAACTGATTATTCACAACGGCGTCATTTTCATTTGGATACCCCAAAGAAACCGGAGGCATTCTGTTCTGTGTGCGAGGAAAGTGGATTTAATGGTGTGAAGCTCGTAGAGAATTGCCGTTTCATCTCATCTCCTTCTCTCTGGCTCGGTTTCACTCGTCCTCTCTTTCTGCAATCCGCCTCACTTTCCTCTTCTCAGGAAACATTTGAGGGATGATGAAATGCCGAGCTCATGCATTTTCAAAATATACTGGTGCAGAGGGGAAAGTATATTAAACACCTTCAGAAACAGTTCTCAGACATGCAAACTCGAGGGAAGTGAAAGAAGCGACAGGATCTGAAACTAGATCTTCTCGAGGGGTCCAGGGCCAAATCTTTGTGAATTTATATGCAAATGAAGCCTCTTTCTGGTATTAAAATACAGCGAGAAAACATCTTTGTTGTGTTTTGATCACACAGAGAGAGAAGAAAGCACTCTGAAACAGGCAGAGGATGAAATCGAGGAGTAAAATTACAAAGCAACAAACTTAAAGTAGTGAAAGTACTCATCATGCAGAATGGCCCTTTCCAGAGTGACACATTGTCTTAGAGGAATTGATGCATTCATGTGTTCATCATTTTAATGCTGCAGCTGCATTTTATGTATCATACATGCAGTTTTCATAGACACCCTCTACAAGGTCGCTCCAAGGTGAATGAACTGGTTGACACAGTATCTTTAAGTTTTTAGCTCCATGAAATACAACCTGTCACATTCATATATTACTCAACATAACATAGAGTTGCTGATTAAGGTCCATTGAGACAATAGAGGAAAAGGACTTTCAGAGTGGATCCATCCTGAGCTTCTCCTCCCTGTGGGCACTCCTGTCCTCTGCTCCTCCCTTCCTCTCTTGTCGTTCTCTCCATCAGGCTTCTCTTTCTGCTTTGGTTATGAGAATGGAGAAGCAACCTTTCAGAGTCTTTCATCTCCGATCAGGCGTGCTGTGCTCCCCGTGCAGCTCTGCAGAGGGGAAGCAAATGACAGTTTCATCCTCAGATCTGGAGGCCATGTTGCCGCTTGGAAGAGAGACATATAGATGGAAATCAAAAGAGAAAGGAAGGAGCAGAAAGAAAGACGAGCAGAAGAAAGAACGCTAGAACAAGCAGAGCGGTTCAGTCGGGACGGAGAGGGTTAGCTGATTGAGTGTGAGTCATTCTCACTGCTGCTCTCACGCCACTTCATCAACCTTTTTCTTCTATTTTCAGATCCATTTTCCTCGAGTGCAATTGCCCCTCAGACACTCTGGTGACATTTTAATAGATAGAGCACTTGTGTGAGAGGAGAATTCCTGTGTGAAGGTATCTACACGTGACTTTGAAGGCTTCTGTCCTGTCCGTCGCCTCCGTCCATATCAAGGCTCATCAGACCTCTGGGTGTTGCCAGACCTGATGGGATGTACATTACGATGAGCACTGTTTCAGAAAGACTGAAGGGCTGAAAAAGGACAACCTTTTGTGAAACACTACAACATCACCTGCCTCTCAAGGGAGCAGAATCTCAGTCGGTCTTCGTGCGTAGCATCAACTTTACTGCCTCGTAGGAAATAAACAGCTGCCTGAGGGGCACGAGTGAGCGTTCAGGAACAAAGTACATGACCCTTAAATGAAGCAGTAATGGGCTCAAACTGTACAAATCCCCAGCGAGTGCTGCATTTCAATCATTCAGAAACTCCCAAACCGTCCTTGAACAAGGCTCTTAATTCCACACTAAGTGAGTCATATGTTCAGCACTCAAGTACAGTCTCATCATTGTGAGCAAAGTCCAAAATGATTTGGCAGAATTAGGGTCAGAGCATTTTATCAAGTCTGGAATCAGCTGATCAGATCTAAACCGTTTAGCATTGTAAGAAATTTAAGTTCTAAAATTCTTAAGTGCTGCCCCTGATTCAGGACTATTAAGCTTATCAGCCTCAAATTTTCTTTCACCATGAATGAAACTGTAACCGGAAGGTTTCTCAAGCTGAAACGGACCACATGCCTTCAGTTCAGCAGAGGACTCAGCGCTCTGCAGGCTGAGCTGAACTCAACAGCTTCTCCTGACTCGAAACAGGTTTTACAGCAGTGACTCTGTGTCTGACTAACAGTCTTTGGCTGCAGATACAAGAGACGCAACCGGACCAGAAAAGAGTTTCAGGGATTCATTTCGCTTAATCTCTCTTTCATTTGGGCAAACAAAAGTGACCAACAACAGCTAAAAGTATGATTTGTGTTGTTTGTCGGCATAGCCAATAAAAAAAGACAGGGGGTGGAGTCAGAAAGGAGGACGGTGTTCGACTGTGTGACTGTGAATCTCAAAAGATTTTGCTGATCTTGTTACCCGTCGTCTTGCTGCAGCCTCCTCTTCTGCAGTGGTTTAACTCTGAACTGGTGCCGCCCACTGCTTATCTCCAACCAGCTCCTAATAATTGCCAGTAGTAGATGGAAACAAGCATTTATTCACATTTCTTTTGCCAAATTTCTCTAAACTCAGTCCAAATTTGCAATCTAATTGGATGGAAACTCAGTCATTGTGTTAGAGAAACACGTCTTCAGAAGCTGTGAAGCTCATGCGTTCTATAATGATCTGTTGAACTTCTTCCCTCCAATTCTTTTTAAAGCAGTTTTCCAAAATTTTTTTAAATACACATCAATGAAAAAGTCTGTTGTGATGCATTCAGGTGCCGTCAGTGAGTTCAAGCACTGGAATGCGCCCACAGGTCTGAATACAGATATAATCCCGTCTTTGTTTACACTGATAAGACCTTTGAGTTTCTAACGTTTCCTAAAGTGAATTGATCATTATATGAATAAATTAATTCACTATCACCCCGTTTACAGCTGGCATGAGAACGGGGTCTGTATCTGATTACGTCATCCAGATAACGAACAATCCAATCTTGCCTTGAGTCACGTCAGTTCATGCACGCGTTTATCTGAAACAACGTGAAGTGTAAAAGTGCATCGCGTACATTTACGGTATGATTGCTGTCATTGAGAGATGTTACTCAGCGCTGAGTGGGATATTATTTTCTATCATACAAACACAAACAAGCGAGTGCAGGCTTGTGTGTGAGTTCAAACTCTTTGACATCGCGCTGCATTTGTCTGATGATGCTTTTATCCTCAGTGAAGTGAGAGCAAAAAGCTACACCTCCTCAATTGCCAACATTACAGGCAACCACTCTTCAAAATGTCAAGTGTCAGAGAAAATTTCTCGTCACCACAGAAAACCATCCGACAGAGAGCCCTGAAAAAAAGTTTAACATGCTTTTTACATTTCTTACTGGTCTTACTGGTCCTTGACTGCGAGGACCATCATTCTTAATGGCTCATAAAGCAAAGATGCTCTCTGGTTCTACAGTTTTTGAGCTGCACACAATATCCAGCATGTTTCCTACCAGCAGTCAACAACGGTGCCTCTGAACCATGACTGCGGTCATTCCTGAAGATCCACTAACCAAGCAGAAAAAACTAAATCACAGTCCTTCCCTAAAGCTAAGCAAGTCGCTCTTGTGCCTTAACCCAACCTTAACCCGAGCGTTGTCTGGGGTTAAAAGGACTAATGTAACTGCTGACATCTTTAAATGCTGCAACATCGCTTTAAATATGTCCAACGAGGCAACGAGCACAAACCTCCAGGTTCGTCGAATGTGTTTGTAAGAGAGAACAAACAGGATGGAAGAAAGAAGGCGAACAGCTAAATAACAGCTCCAGTCTGCTGTCAGTATCCGCAGCTCCTGGTTAATTGTTTGCACTCGTGGTTTTTCTGTGCAGTGAAGGATTAGCAACATTACAGGCGCAGCTAATAACTGTCGTATTTTAACCCGTGTGATCACCTGTATGCTGGTACGATGTCATCACAACCGACAGAAGTGACGGCAATGAAAGAAAAACTTCAGACATAATAAGCTGTCATGTAACAGCTTTGGCCTTCTCTTCGCGAGCTCAGTGCTTTTTGATTCATTTTCTGGATTATGTCTCACAGTAGAAGTCTGAGAGGTCCTGCAGTTTGTTGGAGTCTCTTCCTCCTCCACAGTCGTGCGTCAGTCCGCGTCCTTGCCTGTACTTCAGTTCACTGCGTCGCTGACAGCAGGCAGGCGCTCCCATGTGTGATTCACCGCTCTCTCATCTCTTTGTTTTCTCTTGGGTTCAGTAAAAGTGTGAAGAGAAGGAGGTGATCTGCATGTTTGTCTTCGGCGCCTGGATGTGTGTGAGCGCTTCTCTGTCACTTTGGTGGGTTCTTCATGTGTTGCTATTGGATTAATGTGAGACTTTGAGGGGCGGGTGCTGTGGGGACCGCCGCCTCCCTGTTGGTCATTGGCTGTGAAGGTTACGACAAATACGATCAGAAGAAGAAGAGCTTTGCTATTTGCGTTTGTCCAATCCATAAATTTGCTTTTGGGATTATTAAATTAATCTGTATTTGCCTGGAAAAATTGTGTGTGTGTGTGTGTGTGTGTGTGTGTGTGTGTGTGTGTGTCAGAATCAGTATTTGATGAAGTCACAGTGAGAAGAGTCGCTCATGTTATTTCACTGTGTTTGATCCATTCAGCTCTGAATAATCCTCGTTTACTTTCACCAGATTCAGAGCTGTTTGCTCGCTGAAAATGTTCTTATCTCTCGCCGGCCTCTCTCTGCTCTGCTCTCTGTTTACTCCCTCTCTTCCTGTCGTCCCTCAGCTGCCTGTCATCCATCCCTCCTGTCATCCTCTGTTGTTCAGTCTGTCGTCGGGGATCTTTGGCTCTCTCTGCGTGAGGCTGATGGCTCCTGACACCTCGTATGCACCAAGTTAGCTGAAGGCTGGAGCTGTCGGCGTTACGTTTCCCATCATGCCATGCTGGACTGATTACTTTGTCAAGTGTTTTTTATATCATTATAATATAGTCCAGAATGCAAATGTCACTTAGTGTATGATATAGTGTTTGTAACGTGTGTTCAGAACATCAGAACATGGAGATTTATGTTGTAATTGTCATTTTGTGCTGCTTTTGATCATTAGTGAGGTGGCTGTTATATTTCTTGACCCCAGCTGTATTTAATATATTTAATATTTTTTTATGTTATTTTGTTTTTTTGTCCCCTGTGTTGAACATCCTTTCAGGGTTGATAGCACTGATAGCAGCTGAAAGCTAAATTGCTAATGACACAATCTTCCCTGTTAGAGCAATCGTATTAATATTACCTAAATCGTTTAGGTGACATGTTGTATTGCTTTATTACTGGCAAAAGTGATATATTGTATTGCATTATTTTTGTATGATTGTGACAAAAGGAGGGATTATTACTGGTACAGTTGCCCACTTTTGCCTGCAAATAAATGTAGATCATCTAAACTGTCTGATCAGCTGATCGGTGTTTCCAGGTCAGATTAATCTCAACATCAGACAGATTTATGGTTTTTGATATGTTGTCTCTTCTGTGTGTTTTTACTGAGAGAAACAGCAAAATTGATAAATCAGTCACCTCTCACCCCCCACCCCCCCACCCCCGCCACACACCTCCTCCTCCTCCTCCTCCTCCTCCTCCTCCATCACTCCATTTTGGAAGTCTTTGAGTCAACATGTGGTGCCAAAGTGTGTTTACTCTGTTTAATGGAAGACAGAGAGAGATGTGTATGTCCTTGAGCTGACAAACTGTATGTCTGTACACACACACACACACACACACACACACTGTCAAAAAGGTGTGACAGATGAAACTAGCCGTTATCTTCAGTTTAGCTCCTGCACTCTCCTCCTCCTCCTCCTCTCCTCTGCCTGTTCTTGTCATCCCTTTCTTCATCCCATCCTGCACCCCCCCCCCCCCCCCCCCCCCCCCCATTAGCCGACACACGTTGAATGCAAAAAAAGCTATTTGAGTGCAGATGTTGCTCCACTCACGATCGTCAGATTGGATTTCATTTCTGTTTGACTTGTTCCTGACAAAACTCTATTTTCTCACCTCTCCTCCGTCACTCCTTCTGTTTCTCCCTCCACCTCTCTGCACCTCTTTTCTTCCCTCCATCCCTGCGTCTCCTTGCCTGATGCAACCATGACAAGAATAAACAAGTCCGATCCAGCTCTTTGTACATGGAGAGCCAGTCGGGTAGATAATGGTAAATGATCGTATTTCCCCAAACAGAAGACTGTTTGTCTTCTGGGGTCATGTTGAGGACTGTTTAAGTGGATTGAGTTCTTTGATTTTCATACTGATGAAACAAAGTAAGATATATTGATTAGTGAGCTTTACAGGTGCTGGTAGATTGTGTGACCATGTAACAGAACCAGGCTAGCCATTTCCCCATTTCCAGTGTTTGTGCTAAGCTAAGCTAACACAGCCTTATATCTAACAGTTTGAAAATAGTTTAGACGGTCTAAAAATCTAAAAATCCACTTCACAAAAATGTCAAACTTTTGCTTTAAAACAGTGCCGCATTATGCAAGTCTGTTTATAGCACCTCCTTAAGGCTGAAGGGCCGACCGCCCGAGACTGCCTACTACATACTACTGGCAAACGCAGTATACAGTATGCACTAAGAGTAGTATGCACTATGAGACAACAGCTGGCGAGCGACCCCTGCAGGTGCTTGTGAAGCTTCTCAACTCCAAACACATGCGAGCACTTTTTCTCTTTGCCATCAATCTTCATAAAAACTAGCAATGTTTAAAATGAACACACAGCTGATTTCTGTTCGACAGCATTAAAACCTGACTAAAACCTTCATGCTGTGGGCCTGACGGGTTGTTGTGAACGCACTTTGCTTTAAGGGACGCAGTAGAGATAGACTGGTCTGATGCAAACTGGAGATTTTTTCTGAATTAGCACATGCAGGTATTTTTGTACTGCAGATTTTGCATACTGCATATTGAATGGTATATTTTGGCCAAATCAGTATGTGCTGCTAGTACAGATGGTGGTTTTGATCACAGTCTTAGTCAGGTCTGAAAGTGAAGACAAACTGAAAGCCTGGCGTAAACTGGCAGCTTGTGTACCATGTAAAGACAAGTAAAAACACAAATATTGTAATAATCTTTGACATTTTACAGGCTAAATGATTAATATTTTACACAAATTGACTCTATAAACATATGTTAAACATATAAAATACACATTAAACCTCTACGAGCGGAGGCTGCAGTCTCAGTCTTTTCACTGCAGAGAAGCTAAACGAAGAAAAAGATGGAGGGAAACCTGGCAGCCGTCGCCCTCATCCTCGTCCTCTCCTCTGTCTTATCTCTCTCCCACCCTGATCTTTGTCTCCAGTTGTTGCCATAGTGACACACGAGTCCCACGAGACGGTGCCGGTTACTGGTAAATTGACACACACACACACACACACACACACACACACACACACACACACCTCTGAGCCGATGTGAGGCCGCTCTCTCACATGACCAGATAAACACATCTAGCCTACGGTGTGTAGAGTAAGAGCCTCCCTAACATGTTTACACCTGTGTGAGGTCACCTGTCAGTCAGCGTGGGTGGTCCTGTCTCGTCTCCATGTCTGTTGGTCACATTATAGTCAGGAAACAGAAGATTTTTGCCCGAAGAACAAAGTGTTTGAGCTACTTTTTGTTTTCAGGTTCAGTCTCTATGATGGTTTATTAACCAGTTGTCACACATGTGGACTTTTCTTTCAACTGGTTTAGGAATTTACGACAGACAGACGACAGATTACAGGATTAATTTGACATTTGGGAAATTAAGAGATCATCAACACAGCCTCATACCTAAATGACTGGATAGACCAATGACTCTTACTGATAAACAGAATCAACGGCAGTCTGGCACAGAAGACCCATAAAACCACAAATTGCAGTTTTTACACATCATTTTTTGACTAAACAAAGTGATATGGCTTGTATATTAATGAGTTTTGGGGGTGCATGTCGGCAGTTATTTAATTTTTGACACAGCTGGCCAGCTGCTCCCCCTGTTTTCAGTCTTAAAGCTAAGCTAACCTGCTATACTGTGCAGACATGAGAGTGAATCTAACATTCTGCAAGACAGCAAAACTCATCTCTGTGTTAACTGTAACTTAAAGCAGGTTTAGACCACAGTTTCCGATATGCGCGAGGAAAGACAGACCTCACAGCACACACGTAAAAACACCGCTGCTCCACTGTTATTAACAGAACTCTGGTGAGTTTGACTGTATGAGTTGATGCTTCTGCACCATAATTACTCATGAACATAACACTCATTTTGTGTCAGGCCTAATGGTGGTTACACACAAGTCTACTCCTCCGTCACCTGTTACCTGGCAACACAGTACTCCTGAGACAAGCTGACCAGCCATCACACTGAAGCGGCACGTTAGGCTCAGTCATACGTACACGGAGAAACGACTTTTGATGCTTAATGTGCATCTTCTGTGGCAACAAAGGCTCAAATATAACAAAAGAGTTCCCATTTGGTGGAAATTTTGAATATCACACTATTTCTGGGAGGGAATTATTGTTAACCGGTGGATTGATGACTTTTACCGCAGATCAAACAGAGCACAAACTTCCTGTTTTGGTCTTGGATCAGTGAAAAATACAGTGCAGCAGTGTTAAAACAATCAGACGTTTCATATTCTGTAAAATGAGCGATCGATGAACTGATAACACTTTTAATAATCAAATAATCACTGCAGTCATTTATCAAGCAGAAATGCGATAATACTTTTCTGTCATTGTGATGTAGAAACAGATGAAGGTCTGAAGGTTTGAGTCCACACAGGATGAGTTCAGGTGCAGTACTGAATGTAGATCATCCACGTTGTGGCAGCACTCAGATCACAAAACACAATGACTGTATTGACTGTATGCTGTGTTAAATGAAAGACAATAGATTTGAAGACCACTGATGAAAAGACAAATCTGTTCTTCAGCGTCACCAAAACTTTGGATTGTGGATTGCCAACAACAGGAAATAAATGTGTAGTGGAAGAACTGTTAAAGTCTCCAGAGATAACTGGTGGTGAAGACAGCAGAGAGCTGCTGGACACAGGACGCGATGCAAAGGAAGACGGACATGAGCTCAGAAGAAGCTCAACCTAAAGCCACAGTTAGCAGATCTGAAGAGGAGATGAGAGGACTTAAAGACCTGGTCAGGACTGTGTCATGAGCTCACCCTCCCTCACAGGAAGACGCTGAAGATCTGCTGAAGGTTCACAGCAGGCAGCGTCTGTGCAGTGTCTGGAAAACTGTTCTTTGATTAAAACAGTGCAATTAAAGACTTCGTCAAAGTCGTTAAGCTCAATTGACGTGATCAATTTCAGTCTTTCCTTTGGCTGTGAGAAATAAATGTGCTGAAAACAGTGGAATTATTTCACGCAGGAAGAGTTTCTCAGGAGTTTAGGAGGCGAACTCAGCGGGAAACCATTTGGAATAAATTGAACAGTCATCTGCTCGAACATTGGAGAGAAGGAAAGTGTTTTCTGCTTCTTCTTCTCTGTTTTCTATAATTGAAAATGGAATATTTTGGGCTTTTGGATGGTTGGTGGGACAAAGCAAGCATTTCGAGGAAATCACCTTCAGCTTTGGGAACTTGTGATGTTTAATAGTCTATGAGCTGAAATAGCCAACAAGCAGCAGGCTGAAGGCGTCTCTTCATGGGCTGCAGGCAGAGTTATGTTCAGGGATTCAGCTCAGCCGTCTCTGCTGATATCTGTAGGTGTGAGCCGAATCTTGTGTGTGTGTGTGTGTGTGTGTGTGTGTGTGTGTGTGTTATGTGAAGCAGCCGTGATCAGGGAATCACCATCCTCCTGTAGGTAGATCTGTAGGTGTGAGCTGAGAAGGCTAATTTGCTTGTGTGTATGTGCGTGCCTGAGTGTGTGTGTGTGTGTGTGTGTGTGTGTGTGTGTGTGTGTGTGTGTGTGTGTGTGTCTGTGTGTCTGTGTGTGTGTCTGTGTGTGTTTTGAGCAGGAAATCACTTCGGTTTTATGAGATCTGTGGGTGTAGAATGAGCTGAGAGAGCAAATTTATTAGTCTATGGTTGATACTGCCTGTGTGAACATGCACTGTGTGTGTGTGTGTGTGTGTGTGTGTGTGTGTGTGTGTGTGTGTGTGTGTGTGTGTGTGTGTGAATCTTTTCGGCCCCCGGCCTTAAAGAGACATTCACACACGTGTATCGTCGCTGACAGTGTCTCTGTGTCTGTGTGAGCCTCCCACCATTGTTCCCTGCTGTTCTATTTAAGCTGATTCCCTCAATTTTTACTCTGTTTTTATCCTTTCAGGCTCTAAATAGAACCCGTAACTGTCACACAAAAGTCACGAAAAAGAAAAACTAAGCATCGTCACGAGGTGGCGGTATTAGCTATGACGACAGTGGAAACAGCTTCTTCTTCTTCTTCTTCTTCTTCTTTTGGTTTTGAAGCGGAAACAGCTGCTCAGTCATGTGTGTAATGTTCGTTACATCAGAACTTCTTCGTCAAAGGCGTTTCCATCTCCCTCTTCCATCTATCATCTATTGTATTGTTGAGTTATTTCACTGTTCTTGACAAATTCATATCTCCAGCTGCACTTTTCGTAGCTGTAAACGTCAATAGACCAGGTTTGTCTCAAAACGAGCTTGAGTAACTACACAACTAACTGTAATGTCACGTAATGTGCGTGAAGCCTTTGCTGGATGTTGTGACTGTCAGCAGTCGGTATGAACAGCAGTTAAAATTTGTCTGATGGCTCTTGAATCTTTTCCCATCTTGTTTCTGTAGACTGATCTGCCTCTGAGAAGAAAATGTACTCAACTTCTTGTTCCATTAATCTGTCATTTGTCACTTCATATGCCTTAAGAAAATGGAATCAGTGTTGTTCCAGTGCTCACAGACAGTGGGAGTGTGCTCGTCTAATCTCTCTCTGCACGTAACCTCGTGCTGTCAGTGTGACGGCATTCAGTTCAGAGCCGTGTTGAAAACCTTGCTGGGACTCGTCACATTGCTTTTGCATCTTTTATGCAAAGTGCCTTGAGCGATTTACTCAGACATGAGAGCGACATGTTAAACTGTCATCATGTTTGATTCAGACAGGCCTTTAGTTTCCTTACAGGGCTGAAAATAAAAGAACTCTATGCTGAACTAATGAAGATTAGGATTTCTTTGGGAGAATCTAAAGGTAGATGAAGACTAAAGGCTGCGAACATATAGTATGAAAGATGATGAAATTTTAATTCTGCTGGCCATATTATATGTAGTGATTCTTGACGTGCAGGTGAGGGGAAAGCGAGAGGCTGGAAGGAAGTTTTCAGCGTGGAAAGAAAAATATCAAAATGTCAAAGGACTCCTCTTCCATGCTGTCCGTCACAATCCTCCGTCACTCCCAAGATCACCGTTTCATCTGGATATTGCTGAATACATCGGCCACCTCACGCAGCCAGCAAAGCTCCAGTTCTGCGTTTAGCTTTATTTTGGGAAAGTAATTACAGCAGAGGTGTTGCCGGCATGCATTATGAACAATGTGTCATTGTATTTTCAGGCTATGAAATATTCAAACCAATAATTATTACATTGAATATTAATGGTAATAATCATATTGTGGACGTGTCAGGCTGGAGCAAGTTATATGAAGCTTTGTTCAGTTCTAATTAGAGGGTCCCAGAGGGTGTGAATATATTTTCACAGTGCGTGTAGTTCATATGCATAAATGCATGATGCAGAGGCATCATTATCATATTCGCTGTGACCGGCAGCCTGAGCACGCCGTGGCCTCACTGTGCAGTCACAAGGAGTGTTAAAATAAGCACGGCCCATTATCCTGCTCAAGAGCTGACTGTGAGTTATAAGGCTCATATTGTATCATTAGTAACGTGTCCACATATAAAATTTTACAGCAGCAGCGTAAATGTGTGTCAGTGCCGCCGGCTTCCTGCCTCGCCAATAAATGTTGAGTAAACCAAGGCGTCAGGCATCAAAACAGCCCGATTTAAGTTTAACAAAACACCGCTGTGGCCAAAGAAGAGCCAAGGAAGTGATCAACCTCATGACCTCGACAATCCATTCCCATTTCCCAGAGATGTTCTGGTGCTGGCTTGGAGCAGCAGCATCTGCAGGGTCTCCCTGACTGCGTCGTGTCAGCCAGAGCAATGACTTTGATGAAAACAGTGCGACCAGAGGACTTTGTTAAAGGACGAGTTTTCAGTCTTTTCAGCTGAGCGGGAGCAGCTGGGGCTGAACTCAGAGACCCAGGTGTGCTGAGTGCATTGGTTTCATAAATTTGATCATTTCCCACTTTTTCTATCCCCCTTTTGATTCAATGAGAGACCCTCAGAGGGAAACTGGAATGACTTGACTGGTATGCTGAGTGTTTTAAATGATCAACAAGCTACCAGTGAGCATCACTCCTGAAAGACTGGGCTCAATAACTGAGGATCCAACCTGTTTCAAGTGCGAGTTTCCCTGAAAAAGTGGAATATTGGACCGAAACTGGAGACTCAGTCAGCCATCGTGTAAAGCCTGTTGCTGGATATTCATACCGTAAGCGTGTGGCATGTGTGGTATGTCTGTCACTACATGTCACTCATTCCTCCAGTGGCACTCTTTACTGGTTGTTTGTTGTGTGGTTGTTTGCTTTTCATTTATTTGTTTCTGGATGAAAACTGTGTGGCTTCTTGTGTTTGTGAAGACGACCCTTTAGGCTGATTTTTTGGTTGTTGTGTCAACCCTTCATTTCACACAGCAGTGTCACAGCTGTCAACAAATGCTCATCGGCATGAAAAAATAAAGCCTCTATTAAAATAACAGCATCAGACTGACTGGGCCCTTAATGGAATATGACTGCGCTGTAATGTAGACAGAATCTGATTAGACTAATAGGTTCTGTATTCAAACAAAAGGCCTGTGAGCTAATTGGAAAAAGTCACTGCAGCTCATTGTTCTCTGCATCAGTATTGTTCTCTGACTGCGATGAGTTTTAAACCTCATGTATTAATCATCCCCGGGCTCTTCCAGACGTTTGTCACCAATGTATAATAGCAATCAATACAGCTTCTGTTATGACCGAAATACATCCAGATGCCAGTTTAAACTCCATTGTACTCACATCCATTGGAAAGTGCTTAAGAGTCATTAAGTTGTCGCCAGTTCCGCTGAAAGAAAACACAATAGGTGCAACAGACTCACAGCAAACTCACATCTGATAAAGGCTGAAGACGGTGGGTGACCTTTCGAGCTTCAACTGGAAGCAGTGGTGAAACTATGAAGGCAGTACTGGACAACAAATTCAGTGATCAAGAGTTAGATCAGCTCATGTCAGGAGGAAACGATCAGGTAACAAAAACCTTACAGGAAGTACAGCACAGCCAATTACAATCACATCCATCTGGAGAGACTCCTGTAGCAACGACGACATGACAAGCTGGTTTGAAGCTTTAGCCACAGCGAGCATCTGACCGGCTCCCAGTCTGAAAACTGGTACCTCTGTTTTCCACTTCCATTAAAACGTCTGATGTTAACATTGAGTTAAATGACTTCTTTAAAGCTGCAGTAAAACATTTTTTTAGGATGACAGTTAATTTCCACACCCAGCAGTTACAGAGCAGCATTCCCATTGATTGGTAGTCATGTTTGTGGCCACCTGGTGGATGTGAGTCTGATATTCTCCCTCTTTCAGCTCTGTTTCTGGCCTCCACCGGCTCCTGAGGGAGATGTCTGGCTCTTTAGCCGCTTAATGCTCCTCTGTGTTCACCAGCCAGTCGCTAATTGTGTCTGCTGCTTGGTGCTGAGCAGGTAGCGCACAGCGGGTCTAAAACCAGCTGCCTGCTGCAGCCGAAACGAGGCCGAGAGAGCAGTGAGAGTGAACCGACTCAACAATGAGCTGAAATCCGTTATGAAGCTGAGGGGAGCTGCAAATAACGGATAACTCTCTGTAGGTTCATCACTGCCAGCAGCCACTTTCATGTGATTTATTATTGTCATTTGATATCGTTATTAATTATTAGATTACAGTTGTTTTAAGAGAGTCGGCACCACAACGACAGAGAGAGTGACTGACTGTGGAGGAAGTGGAACATGAAGCTGAAGAGCCAAAGAGACTTTTCTGATGAGTTCATGGACACCAAACCAGAGCAGAGTGAATAATGGACGACCATTTATCAGGCAGTGAGACGGGACTGTCATGGGATGCCCGATGCAAATGACGTGCGATCAATTAATGCTTGTTTAGGAATAAGAATTGTTTTGTGGCTTTGACCACGACTGCAGCCTTTCCACGATCAATCAAAACTCTGCTTTGAAGGGACATCCTGTTCCCGGTGTTCGCAGCATAAACAGCTGGAACTCTGGAAAAGGGTCTCTTGATCTAATCAGTCATTCTGCTGTGCAGTCACACAGCAATCTGAAGCTCAGAGTGATATATTCTGATGGGTTTTTCAGCCAAACATGACCGTAAAGTGATTGATTAAGGAGGACGATTACTTCCAGTTGCTGAACTTCCTCTTTGTTTGTACTGCAGTGTCAGGTATGAATCCATCACAGTGCGAACCTAAATATTGTCAGCCTCCTGCAGCAGATGGGCTCACTCTCATCAGTTCACACCTCTTAACTTCAACAGCCGACTTTGTGACAAAGTGCCGCTAACGCTGTTAAACAGCAGAACCGCCCGTTTTCCAGAAACATCCACGAGCTCTGTCATGTGCTGCCAGTAGCTCAGACACACATCCACAAAGTGACTCGCACAGTGGATCGATAACTCCACTGAGGAGCAAACAGCACCTGCTGTACATGAGGTTATTTTATGTATTCTCTGCTGCACACATATAAAATATACACAGTCCTGCAGTTCTGAAATGTGAATGTTTCAGCCATGAGCGACATCGTACAACGAAATATGCATGTATGGTTGAGCTTCAAGCTATTTATATGAATTCCTCATAGAATATTTCAGGGGTGGTGCTGATTCATCACTCTATGTGTGTGTGTGTGTGTGTGTGTGTGTGTGTGTGTGTGTGTGTGTGTGCATGTGTGAAGTCAGATGTATGATACCATGTTTTCTATATATTTCTAATATGTGGAGGCTGTGCATATACAGACATACACAACATATGTGTATTGTGTATGTAATGCCATTAAACAGTCATATACTGCGTATTGGACTGTGCATTGCTTGTTTCCATTCACTGGCCTGACCACTACCATCATCATCATCATCATCATCATCATCATCATCATCATCATCACACTTCTTGTCGTATTTATAATCAACGGCTGTGAAAACAGAATATAAATAAATGTTCTGATAATATTCACGGCCATTACTATATTCTTCATATCTCGGTGGGTTCGTCCTCATCTCGCCTGAATATGTGAGTGTGTATGTGTGTGTGTGTGT
Organism: Chaetodon auriga; assembly: GCF_051107435.1. NCBI lineage: Eukaryota > Metazoa > Chordata > Actinopteri > Chaetodontiformes > Chaetodontidae > Chaetodon > Chaetodon auriga. The sequence goes on from NC_135083.1 coordinate 2,443,950, forward strand.
GTGTCTGTGTGTGTATGTGTGTCTCTCCAGAGGAGGCGATGCCCATCTTAGAATTACTGTTGCAGTCTATTGCAACATTTGCTCACAGGAGCATGAAATATCGCCAGACAGATGAACGCCAAGGGCGTACAGTTTCCTGAAAAGATGGCTGACTTGCACCCCCACACACACAAACGCACAATAGGTGGGTGAATGACACACTGACACTGACACGGACTGACACAGCTTTACACAAATAGCTTGAGAGGACGTGGACATCCACAGTGCAAAGCTGTCGCGACAGCACAGGATGTTACTGCGGACCACCCCCCCCCCGTCTGTGAATTTCTGGAATACCACACACAACTTCTTTTAAGTCATTAAAGATGGTGGGATTTGGTTACATTTAGAGCTTTAGCAGTAGTTTGAAAGCTCGTCTTGAAGTAAAGAGGAGGTCATTAAAATCAAACTTTGCTCAGGGGACCTCGATAAGTTTAGTTACCTTGTGTGAAAGGTTTATCCTCAGGGAAGAGTTAAAGTGTCCAAACTGGTAAAGTTTCAAGGTCTGGGTGGTGTGAATGATCATTTATTAAACAACTTTGGATATTTTAAGGATTAGTAGAAGTTTTGGCCTTGACGTCGTGCTAAGACTTTAACTTCATGGCTCTTTCATTACTGTTACAGATACGTGAGAGTTCTGAGGATGTGACAGCCTGACACTTCAGCTCATCAGCCAATCATTTATTTTTCTTTTTCAACCTTTGAATTACTGTATAATCTCTATAATGCTTATAGTGAATTCATTTCATTTTCACCTCTGTCTTTCCTCTTACAGCCGCTTATAGCAGTGAGTGTATGTGTAAGATATATATGATGATGCTCAGGAAAGTCGAACTCTTGGTGAAGCTTGAGGGGACGTTGAGGTGGAGGTGACATGTTAAAGTCAGTAAGACGTGAACCTCGACCTCCACACCCTGATTTTCTCGGCATTAAATGAAAGACACACTAATTCCAGAGGAAATGAATGTTACCTGCATTGTAAATGAACCCAATTCACTTCTGCTCAGACACTGCGCTTGTGATTTAGTTTCGCTTTCCGTGGGGGAAACGTTGGTCTGATGGAGATAACAGCACTGAACTCTGCCTCCGTCTCTTCTCCACTCTATTATTCCCTTATCTTTCCTGACTTTTCTATCTCGACATTCTGTTTCTTGCCAGTTTTCTCATTTAATCATTCACATCATCCTCTCTCCACTTCTCTTCTCGTCCTCTGTCTGTGTTCCTCTCCCTCCTCTCCTCTTCAAGGGCATCAGGGTAAAGGCAGTCCAGACAATTTTGTTTAGTTATTGAGTTGTCAAGGTGCAGAGGGACTTGTTAGCCTGCCTTGTTAGCGAGGAGGAGCGGCTGATTTTTCTGTTTGCAGAGCAGTGCAGCTGCGCTCGGCTAGCTTGTTAGCGACGCATCAAGAGGTTTCTGTGTTTTCAGGTTGGCCGGGAAACCTCAGGGGTCTGCCTCTGACTGCAGGGATAACTCACAACAACACAACATTTCACACATTTACTCGATACTTAGGTTTGATTGACCAGATGAAGGCATCCAGAGACAGTTTCTGACAAACAGACCCGTGTTGTACTTATTTTCAGTTCTATGGAGACCATGAAATAAAAAACTGGTTAGCTGAAAGCAGTTCATAGTTTTTGTGACAATGTTCAGGAGTCAGTCTGCTGAACTTGAGTAACATATCTGAACAACGACTGGCAGCACTGCCATGAAATCTGTCGTGAATATTCATTGTCCCCAGAGGTTGATTGATCACGACAGTGACCCTCTAACCAGCAATATCAGCCCAAACTTACACCTTGAACCTCATTTTGGTCCATGGAAAGGTTCTTATGAAACACCTGGCTGGAATTCCATTTCTTTTTGTCACTGCTGGCGTCCAAGTGTGATTTAATCTGTCCCAGAATCTGGAGGCAAAGAAAGCAGTTTGAGGAGCTGCTTCTGTCTGAAATATTGCAGAAAAGCAGCTGGTGTAGCTGTTTACAGCACAGCACAACCTCAGCCTTAATGCAGAGAAGACGTTCATCAGTCATAATTGGAACTGCGTGAATCTCATTTCATGGTGGAAGAAGTTTGTCGCACAGCAGCAGCGCTGAGGAGTTAGACATGTGCAGCCTGTCACTGCAGCTCTTCGTCCATCTTATACTGACTTTAGATACATGATACCAATCTGATCATCGCCCGACTCGACAAGCATAAGATCCCAAAGGAGTGTCGGGTTAACGATTAATGGTTTCATCCAGCGTGCTGTATGATCATGGATGACAATCAGGGATGCATCTGGGACGCCAAACAACATCCCGACAAAATCAACGAGTGTGTCAGAATTCCTTCTCTGGCTTACTCTGACATATTTGGGCCACCAGTGTCGGGTCTGTCACGAATTTCTGACTCTATAACTGCAGAGTCTGACGCAGTGACTCTCTTAACAGATAAAAACATTGTGTACTTTGAACCAGGCATGACTGCGTCTTCTCCTTCTGCAGAAAATGATCTTTGTCTTGTTTAATAGATGCACCTCTGATGAACGCTTGCAATCTGTGCTACATCATGAGAATGGTTCATCAAGACAGCCTCCGTCCATACTGAGATGATATAATGTGATGTGACGGTAAGTCACTGTTCTACAGAACACAACACACTGTATTCATAAGATACAATGAAGCAATAAAAGGTTTTAAGGAAAGATGGTGGGCCACTGTCTGCAGACGCCTCCGGGGAAATGACACAAAACAGACTGAATGTCTGTTGTGACTTTGGATTACCTCGGGGTGCATGTTGTGGTTTGCATGGTTTGTTTTCCAGTGAAAAGGAGAAATAATGGATATTTGTAGTCTGGCTGAAGTGGAACAGAGATTTTCTTCAATAGCTGCACCTAAAATGACACTGTTGAATTCAGTAGTTCCACATGGTCCTGGTTGTTTGTCATAGTTAAGGAAAATTATCTTTATCATGAATAGACATTCAACAGCACTGACTAGACTCCAATAGAGTCCAATCTGAAGAAGTATTTCATCCTATGACCTATGATGTGTCTTCATGTGTGTGTTTTTATACACTCAGAGCAGCAAGGACACAGTAAAACACAGTTCTAAAGGTGTGACGTGCAGCTGTATGCAGTCGTGATGTTCAGAGTCAAGGCTGAGGTCTCCATAGTGGCTCAAACTCGCAGAAATATGTATAGAAATGTCAGTGCTCAACTTTTAACCAGTCTGACTTTGTACAAATGGGTTTGCGAAGCAATTAGTGCAACGCCGAAGCAGCAGGAGTATATTATGACTGAGAAGAGGACGCGTACGTCTGAGTCGAGATGGCATTTGAGTCGGCGCCAAATTACAGGAGGCGGTTCATAAAAGATAACACGTTCCCTGAAAATACAGAATGTTCACTCAGAGTTCTGTCAAGTTGTAAATTGGTTCAAAGTCATCTCACCAGCAAAAAACGGCTCAAATTGTTCCATTTCAAGGCACAGCGACTGCATGCAGAACACATTAAATTAAGAAGCTGGAAACACGGTGCTTTAATACTCAGGATGCACACTGGAAATCGAAGCAGTCTATCTGGATGAGACTTTAATTATCGAAGCAGCAACAAGCACATAGTTCATGCAATTAATGAAATGACTTCACGTTCCCCGGTGGGCGATGAAGATCGGAGCTGTGGAAAGTTCAAATCTTCTTTCGCACTGTGCAGCAGTGAGTGAATTTTTCTAGATTGTATTATGATACATTTACGTCATCAGTTCTGTTTATATCTCTTTGATTCTCACTCTCCCTCCTCCCCTCTCGATCCTGATCGCTTTGAAACCGGATCAGCCTCTGAAGGCTCAGGAGAGCTCAGTGATCTTATTTGTCTGCCCACGTCTCGGTTTCCCGCTCATTAGTCCTGATGGATAACAGCTCATGTCAAGCGAGTTTGGCACAGTCCTGTGCTTCCTGTCGCTGTGCGAGAGGAACGCAGGAGCTCCGAAACACGGCAGGTTTGTTCTGAGTGGGTTAAAACAGTTTGACTGAGTTTAGAAAACAGAAGCTGCTGACAGTCGTCTTCAGAGTTTCATCGTTCTTACTGCACTCACGTTCATCACCTGTGGAAAATACTACAGGTGCAACATGAGCAACAACTAAATGCTGCAGGCTTCAGCCCATTTTCTTGAGGTTTTCAAACAGAATTCTGGAAACACTCACACATCACATAAATTAATTCTAAAAAAAAACGGTAAACAAAATCAGAATGTCATGATTTGCAAAACATTTTCAGCCTAAATTCAATGAACTGAAAAGGCAAGATATTTAATGTTCAAACTGATAAACGTCATTGTTTTTTTTGTTTTTTTGTTTTTTTTTGTGCGAGGCAACAGGACACTGAGGCAGAACAGGCTGAAGAAGAGGGAAAGTCCAGCCTTGAGAAGGCAAACAAATCTGAAGGGACAAAAACAGGCAGCACAAAACCAGAAACAGCACAAAACCAGAAACAGCACAAAACCAGAAACAGCACAGGTGACTGGAAGACAAGTGCACAACATGACAAACAGGCAGCTGATATACTCTGAAGGGCTGATGAGGTAATGAGAGGCAGGTGTGTCAGCTGGTGGGAAGGTCTGAGGGAATCTGGTGGCCAGGTGGAGAATGGCAGGTGTGGAAAGCTCGTCAGAGATGTGTGAGCCTGGGGAAGTGAGAAGTGAAGGAGGCAGCGACAGACGGAAGAACGGAGGCAGCTTTCATGACACGACGGGATGGAAAGGAAATAATTACAGAAGGAGAGTCTACATGTCATGTTTTATATTTTACATTATTTATCATTTTCAAAAAAGGGAGATTACCAAATCTACAGTATTACAAATCATGCAAAATTATTAGTATCAGTTATACTGTTTCCACAACAACCTGCTTATTACTTTTACCGTCCCATCAGATGAGCTGACCAATCAGTAAACAGATTCAGACTGAACGCCCACATTGGATGAATCTGTGGTTCCTCCCTCTAAGATCTGCCAGGAGCCTCCTCTCTCCTCCCTCCTCGTCTCTTCTGAGATGCATTTAAAAGATTTGAACATTGTCGATAATGGCGGCCTGGTCATTGGCTGCAGGATGGAGGATGGGAGGAAGAATAACCAGCAAACTTCAGAGCAGATTCACAGATGCTGCAGAGAAACTCTCTGGTTTGATAAAGGGCTTCTGATGCAAACTGCGTCAATGGGGGTCAAAGGGTTCTTTTTGTTTCTACAAAGACGCCTCTAGCTAACACATTGCTTGGACCAGTTTTAGGACGTAATGGCTCCAGGTGTGAGTGAACAGGTAGATGGCACAGGTGGCTTGTATGTCCTCTGTGGCCCTGTTCTGTCAGGAAAGTGACCTTGAATCTGGATATTTAGCATGATTTGATGTCCTCGAATGCACGAGTCGCCCACAGGAAGTTAATGTCACAGAAGCAAAAAGGCTTCCAGGTTGTAATCCGCACCGATGCCGTGAACGCTTGTTTCCCCGCGGCGGGACACAAAGCTAAGCAGCCTGTTAGTGCACTCCTAATTCCTCAGGAAGCTCATTCGACCTCTGATAATTACAGTAAGACTCAGCAGAATGAATGCAGACAAACACCCACACAAACTGCACAAAGAGTCACCTTTAATTAAAGCTCATGCACAGAAAAACCAACATGAATGCACACGCACACCTTCACTTTTACAAAAACACACAAATAAACAGCAAATAAACCTGAGCGACCTCCAGCTGCACGGCTTCCTGGAAAGCCTCTACCTTGCCTTTATGCATCCACTCCTTCAAAGTATTTGATTCGTTTCCTTTTGTTTCTCTTCGCGTCTCTCCTCTTCTCCTCTCTCATTCTCCCCTCCTTAACATCCCTTTATTCTCCTTTATGCTTCACAACCTTCACCTGTCCATGGCTTCCCTCTGTTGTCACTCCTTCACCTCCTCTGGTTTCAAACGCCTCCCCCCTTGATCCCTCCTCTTCTTCTCCTCTTCCTTCCTCTTGTATTCCTAAACTCATTTTCTCACTTCTCCTTTGTTCTCCTCTCTGCCTTCTCTTTTCATTGTCTTCATCCCTGCTCCTCTTACTCCCCCTCTTTCATCCACCTCTTCTCTCCTGCTGGCTTTACTCCTCTCCACCCCCTCGCTCTGAAAAAGGGTGATTAGCTTTGACCTTACAGACGGGAGATGGAGACATGTTTGTGTGTGTGGCCGCGTGCATGCAAATGAAGCGTGTGTGTGTGTGTGTGTGTGTGTGTGTGTGTGTGTGTGTGTGTGTGTGTGTGCGAGCGTGTGTGCGTGTACAGAGGCTTGTTTCGCTGGCAGGTCTGTGCACTTAATTGCAGCCATCTTTTCTGGTGTTTTGTCTCACGGGAGTCACGCTGCTTCCCCTGGAAACCACCAACAGAACAACAACAAAAGCTCCGGCCTGCACTCTGCAGCTTTAACACTGGTTTCTACACAGCAGACGGTTCTGTGATGAAGCTGGTGTGAGTTCAGAGACACCTGATCAGCTGACAGTTGGCCCATCACACCTGCCAGAACACTGACAGCTGATGGCTTGCTGTGAAATGAGATTATACATTCAGTCATTCATGTCGCTCCTTGCTGTATGCTGTGTGAAAACCATTTTTCCAGGATATTTTTAGGAACATTGAGACTGATGTGTTTGTCGTTTAGGTTTGAAAGAAGAATCCCAGAATGTTTCGAGCCGTTAACCCTGATAAAAATCAGTGTAACAATATATCATCATAAACAACGCTGGTACTGAATAGTTTGGGTTTTCATTGTGATGAACACGAACGCAGTGCTGTGGCATGCTGGGAAACACGTTTATTGTTTAAAGACAAGTGAAGACAAAGTGGATGCAGCTAATGATTACGTTCATTTTTGAATAATCGGCCCTTTATTTCCGCGATTATTTGAGAAATCATTTTGTCTAAAAAATGCAAAGGTAGCTCAAACCAGCAGCTTTACGAGGGGCTCTAAGCGCCACTGCAGACCCCTCACATCCCGGAGGACACAACCTGTTCCAACTTCTCCCCTCTGGTGGGCGCTACAGATCACTGAACACTAAAACAATTACAGTTTCTTCCCAGCAGCCCTCACCCAGACGAACAGTTAGCAGTCATAAAGTGTCACCAACCCTCAAAACATCCACTGACTGCTCATCTCTCGTCCACTGATGCACAGATTTCAACGTGCACATTAACCGTTCAGCGTCACTACCAACAGAAATCCCACACTGTAAATTTCACTGTACATATTATTTATTGCCACATTGGTTATTTTTTATTTTAGATTTTTGAACCACTTATTGTTCAGTCAGTTCAGTTTTTTTTTTTTTTTTTGGTGCTAGCAAGCACAATGAGTTCAGTGTTTATGTTCAGTCAGTTCAGTTTTTTTTTTTTGGTGCTAGCAAGCACAATGAGTTCAGTGTTTAAACCAAGTCAAACTCCTTGCATGTGCACACATACTCGGCCAGAAAAGTGTCCCCTCCAGACGCAGACACTGGAGTCTTTGTTTTAGTTTGTCAAAACTATTATCACAGCTCTGGAAATCATTTTGAACTGATATGAGAAGCATATTTACAAAATTAAACAAGTGGCATCCATTGAAGGTGCCTGACGTCATGTCATCTTTCATTTCTGCCGATATTTGAACAAGGTCTTCATGTCGCTTCCCACTCTGGTGCAAACGATCACCAAAATGTTTGCTCCGACTTAATCTCCAAAGTTAGCCTTTATCGCTGTGCCAGTAAATGGAAGCACGCTTTGCTCTCCCTGCCTTTCATCCCATCTGACAGAAGCGAAGGTTCCACTTTTATCATCACGCCAAGATGCATTTAGTGACACATCCAGATGCTCAAAGAAATTTGATGTTACACACGTTCAGTTCTTCTAAAGCCGAGGTTGTCGGACTCCTGCTGAGATGAACACGTACTCACACTAAAAAGAGGTGCTGAGGGAAAACAGGAGGAAAGTGAGATGGAAACAGACTATTAAATGAAAAGCAGCCAGAGGAGGAGGTTGTATTTTCATAACATTTTACTTTCAGAGTCTTGTTACCTCAATTAAATTCTTCAGCCAGAGCCAAAAACTGGAGTCTTTTTCTTTCGGCAGACAGATTTATTTATCTTTTTCTTGCCTTGACTCGATGCTGAAAATGGGTTTTAATTAAAAAGTGACAAATTCTAATAATATTCAGGCATCTAAAAGGAATATGATGACACAACCTCTGTGTTACAAAACTTGTTTTTAACCGGCTGAGCGATCAGCACAGCCTGAGTTACATCAGCTCTCACACACACAATGATTAGATCAGGGCAGTATTGACAAAATAGTTATATAAGCATGAAGCACTGTGCAGGAGAGCATAAAATTCAGTCAGTGTGATGTTATCCTCACTTTTGAGCTGACAGATATTTCCATTACCTGTAGCTCTCTGGTCTCTTTCTGTCCTTCCTGAGTCTGCACTGACACTTCATTCTACATTAAGAGGATCAACACACTTATGAATACGCTGAGCTGATCTGAATTATGAACTGGTGTGATAAATAAGTCATAGCTCCTCTAACTGACCTGAAATCATGTGTGAAAAGCAGCACTGCAAACACACAGCAGCTGCAGAAAGAGGAGGTTGATTCGCTGTTCCGGGTGAATGACTTGATGTTATTAAGCTAAACGGCAGTGAGAATGCTGAACTTTCAAGTTTCACCAGGAGTCATTAATAACACAACAAAGCACATCATGTTTAATTAGGAAAGCGGTTTAAAAACACGTTTATACCATTTGCTGCACTGCCCTTCGAAACTCAGCACAATTATCTGATAATTAGCCTGATCAGTCACCGTCAGTGATCAATACACACATTATTAAACCATCAATCAAACCCTTCAGTGAGAGCAGTCGACGTCAGACCACCTGATCATTCTTCAGCAGCTAACCAGTGTTTCTGCGGTGAAACAATGTGTTTGAAAGTTTGCATAAAGCATCTGAGTTAAACTAAAGCTCCCTGCACTCCGCGCTGCCGAACTCCCTTTAAGAAACATGACATATTAACAATTCCTTACGTGATTCTGGAAACTCAGGATTAAAGGCGTCAAATGCCGACAGTCTTCTTGTCAATTTGGCTTCAGTATAATCCAAAGACAAAAACTGTATTTCCCTACAAACGTCACCTCAATGTCGTACCAGCCTCCAGTGCTTAACTGTGCTATTTTAGTGAGAGAAACCTGTGCGAGTGGGAGGCAAATGTTTAAAAAATTACATTTTCTCACTAAAATAAGTGCTGGTTGGTGGATCAGACACACACAGACTCATGAGTCTATCGTGTGTGTGATGGTATTTGCAGCACAATGTTTGAAAAAGCAGACAGATATTCAGAATGCAGCATGTCTCAGATACTTCTTTGGCTGTAGGAGAGTAGAAAATGAAGGTACTGTGATTATGAATTCACACACTACATATGAAAGAGCCTGTAAATATATTTGACCCAAACTGGCTGTTTTACAATAGTAAATGTGTATGATCAACGAGTGAGGATGCAAAAGCACGTTTGCTCCCTCGGGTCTCAGAGTGGAGGTGCAGCTGCTCCATGGAGGAGGAGCTGGTGGTGAGGTCGACCCCGATGCTATGGATGAAAACATGTTTCATTAATGAACTCACCATGGATGAATGGATGGCTGCACAGACAGGCCTTATACTGACTTTTCAGGAATATTATATCCAGCCTCAAACACCATCAGATATAATGTCTATATTTATTTTCCATCTGACCCGACAAATTACAAATTTCTGATGTTGGAATTCTACATTTACCACCAATGTTACCAGGTACCTATTAAATCTACTTCATATATACTGCAATTGGTGATGATTTGAGGGCACTGAAAAGTACCTTTTTACTGATGCTTCTCACAGAAGTCAGTGTAGCATCTCGCCTATAATATGGCAGCCAGAAGGTGTGTGGTGTCAATCAAAAGCAGAGGGAGCGTCCTGGAGTTGAAGTCAAAGAAATACAAAAACAAGGTACAGAGATGATAAAGTAGAAGCTAGAAAGAGGAGCTCTCCTGCTGAGACTGTGAGTGGCTTTCTCTGTAATTATCCATCTGTAGTCCCCCAAGCTTTGTAATATATTAAACTTGGTCAGGGGCTTGTCCTCTGAGACCTGCTGCTCATTTATTGGAGAGATTTCTGTTTCAGAAAATGGATGTAGAAAATGGCCTGGAGGAAGTCAGCCATAAGTGCCTTTTGACTAACTTTTAAAGTGAGCCAAACAGTATCACTACCTTCACTGCTTCATCGTCAGACGTCACTTACTGGATCCTGTTCCTCAGTTTATTTAGCTCTGGGAATTCTGTTTATTGTCAACTAATTGTATTAAATTGATTTAAAGACAGTCATTAAATTCTGGTCTTTGAAGCTTCTCGTCTGGAGTCTTTGATTCATGCCCCAAAGGTCGGCAGTGCGATGAGCGAGGGAGAGTGGGGGGGGCGAGGGCAGCCCTGGTGAGACGCTGCAATCTTCCACTGTCCTCACAGTGTTTCAAATGGAAAAGGAATCTAATAGAGACACAGAGGAGGATGCAGTCACATGGGTGTGCAAGAGGGATTATTGCAATATTTTTCAAAGGCGGGTTCCAGAACTTGAGGCAGCTTATTGGAAGATTAAAATTGTTTATCCAATTAATGAGTAAAGCCCCCTCACCACCCGCTGGGCCCGAATGGGCCCCGGCTGGCGGAGGGTCAGATCCTGCTTGAATCTCCCCGTACGTCAGCTCAGATACTGCTGCTGTCAGTCTCAGTAAAATAGTGTTGACATGAAGAATAAAAGAGATTTGGTAATGCTTGTGACCTTCCTGAAGACTGTCTGTTTACTGGAGTGTTTAAAGCCCTTTGTGGGTCTTTGTTAGATCAAACAAGTAAGATTAAAATGGGATGGTTGCAGTCTGGAGGTTAGAGGAACAAGCTTTTTGCCCGGGAGGCTGTCACTTCAAATCACCGGCTGCAGCCAACAGGCCCTCTCAGGAATGCAGATTCAGTGCAGTGAAAAAGTTTTTAACACACCACAACGTTCTGCACCATTCAGGTTGACTCATAACTCTTTTTGTTTGGACCAAGAGCTGTTTTTTTTTTTTTTTTCATTACAATGACTTTATTTCTTGTCTGTGTGCTGCCATGCTTCTTCCTTTCAATTCTGCACTTGATCTCAGTGTTTGACTTGTTTTAATTGCCTGCACCTGCTACCTACTGCTGAGCTTGGCTGCTGACAATCACCGAGCTCACGCACTGAGAAGGGCTGACTTGATTTGACTATTCTTACCTTATCATACCCTGGTTGGATATGATACCGGCAATAATGAATAATTTTGATTCATATCATCTCACTGGCGGGGAGGCACGGTGCCTAAAAAACTATCCAAAAGTGAGTCAAGAACGTCGGCACCTGCCAAAAGCGACCTGTCTGAACAGCCTGAATTAATGAGAGTTCAATTCAACCTCACAGTTTATGTAAAAGCAGACTTTGTGTCCTCGAGTGGACAGGAAAAGGAGCTCTGTCAGAGTTTAAAGATGAGTAAGTTTTAGTTCTTAAACTGGTTTTGATGTCTGTCAGTCTTCAACAGAGTCCAACACAGCAGAGCGTGAATCAGCCATCATTATGAGCATCACTCAAGGTCTCTTTCCTCCACGTAAACGCCAGCAGCCTCAGACCGAAAACAGCACGGTGAGGCGGCGCTGCTGCAGGGCGGTTCGTAACTCCAACCAGGGCAGACCAGCGAATGAGTGCTTAGCCCATAAATTGCCATGAAATCAGCCTCTTGCTCCTTTGAACCTTGTACCTGCGATACGCTGCATAATTTACTGTGAGCTTTGATGCCTACAGTGACCCTGACTTGAGTGAAAGTGCTATCAGTTGCACCAAATTACCCTGTAGGTGTAGTTTATATCTCCACTTTCAGCGTGAAAAGAAAAGTAAAATCTAATTAATGACCTCGCTGTGGCTTATGTGCTTATGTGAGGTTGATATTCCTGAAGGCGCTCAGTGCTAAAAATGAAAGGTGAAATCAAAAGTCTTGGTTAATTGAAACCTATGTGTGCAGACTTCAAGAACATTGCAGAGAGCTGATGGAAAAGCTGGAAACCTGAATGTTTCTATGATAAAAATCCTTTATTTTGGTTATTATTATGTGCCTGACTCATGAGTTTCTGCCTGTGCTGGTATCACCCTTATATGTGTGTGAATTGCATCTGGCCATGGTAACACACTTTCTTGTGCTCAGGAATTAGCTCCAAATACATGAAAGAGTCCTGGCACCCAAAAATGAATACAAATGTTGTTTAATTAAGCCGTTACTGGCATTGGATTGTCTGTGTGCTGCCCAGATGCCCGGCCTGTGACACATTACGCTCCAGGTAAAATGGCATCATTTCATATTAATGTGCTTTTCTGCTCACTGTGACCTTGCAGAGGTCTACCTGCCCACAGAGAGATTCACCTGAGAACAAAGCTTTTTGAGTTCAGGGTCCAGTAGGTCCAGACTCTACAGGACATCATTAAATTGGCTCATTTGTAGCTTTTCCTGTCACAGTTTATTTTTCCAAATCCTTGACAGCTCCTTGATAAGAAGAGCACATGTTCAGGTGATGCTGTTAAAACCTGTCAGAGCTGACATTAATTCGACATGCCTGCCTGGAAAAGGACCTAAAGATCTGTTTCCCTGGCCGGCTTTTGTTATAGCATGTAGTGCTAATGCCTTGCTTGCCATACCATTGATCCAGCATGCACACTACCAGGACCCAGACACAGCTAAACTATAAATGGAACGCAGTTACACCTGTTTTACAGACACCTGAGAAAATGACCTGAACCTTCCTGTCAGCCAGGTGTGTTTCTGAGTGAGAGAGAACAGTTAGTCCTGAAGCTCAGACGAGAACGTTTATTGGGATATTAACATTATATTCTCTGTTTAGTTTGCATGGAAACACGTTCCCTTTATTTTCACTGAGCAGCTTTCATTGGATTGACCAGCAGCCATGTTTGGAGACCTCATCAAAGGTTTTGAATGTACCATACTTAACACTTTGACATTAAACAGCAGGAACAGCTCAGGTCATATCTTTAATGATGGCTATGTTAGATTTGGATGGAAAAACACGGCTGCACACGGGCGGTTTTCACATAACTGAATGAATTTGATCTAAATCCTTCTGTTTACGTCACTTCTTCACAAGTCTGCTTCGGGCTCCTTCTCATTCTCCCTCAACTCATTCTGCATCTGTTACTTTGAAGATGAAACTTCATCACATTCAACACTGACATCACAGTCCAGGATGTCATTTTCTTCCTCACTGTGACTCTCCTCCTCATCCTCTCCAATCCCTCGCCTCCTAGCTGCTATCTATGGAGGCTTGATGTGAAGTTTGGATACAACAGGCAGAATGGACTTGAGCGTTATACAGTTTAGTTGGAAAATGTACTTTCTTGTCCACCTTTTATCCTCTTCTATCTCTTCTCTCCTCCTCCGCATCCTCTGCAGCGTAACACCACCTCCAGCTCTCACAGATGAACAGTCGGTGGTATCTATTTCCAGGAGCGTTATGGACATTAGGGGATATGATGGTGCTGTTTTTTAATAACCCTGCTTGTCAGAATCAGTCCAAATCTCATCAGACCGAATGAAAAGTGACAGGAAGATGGAGGGAACCAGCAGCTTGTTTACAGCTGTCTGGGAGCTGTCCAAAACAATTCACTAAACTGTCCCGGGTCAGCTTTCACCTCATCACGTCTCTCGCTCACTCGCCGTCTGTCTTTCTGTGTGAATGCTCATTGTTGTTTTGTCCAAAGTGTTTCTGGCCTCATTTCACCTTTTCTTCTTTGACGTGCTGAACAGAATGTTTTTATTCTCATGCTAAAATAAGGGAGGTTTGGACCTCCTTATCTTGTTCAAAGACCCAATTTCTACCTACCAAGAGCACAACATTTCTTTTTATTATACTGATTCAAAACTGCTGCTTAGCTAGCAGCTAACATATGCCATATTTAAGCTGGCAATGTACATCAAGTCCCAGAGGATCAACACCTACACAGTTCAGTTCAACTTGTGCATCTTCCATGTTGACATTGTTTTCACCAGAAAAACGACACCAAAACACTGACAGGCAGCCTGATGTTGTGATAGACACAACACCTTCTAAGAAGGAGGTCAGGACGTCTCACACTGGAAACGGTTTATAACCTGTGTTTACACCTACATTTAACATTTGGCTTCTTTTAACCGTGACCGCACTGTCAGTGAAGACTGTCATTGATCCACGACATGGGACCTCTGACTGTTTTCCCAAAGGCATCTGGACTTGCTTGAGTACGCAGTCCAGTGCAGCCAGGAATGCACAGACAGCGGTTCGTCTCCACCTTATCGACGAGGGACGCTCATTTGACGACGGTGGTCTACAACACCACTAATCAGCCACTTACAATGCAGTCCTGAGATCCCTCCCCAGGCAGTTTAACAGCCATTCGCACTATGACTCACGTAACCCTAATGACTCCCATCATGGCTGCGTGGGTCAATGATCCTGCAAGAGGATCAATGCCTGGGACTCCCCATCGGTCAGTTAGAACTGAAGGAGCCTCCTGGATGAGAAGGGAAACGTCTTCTAGAACCTCAAGCAAGTCCAGCTGCCTTTGGAAAGCACTTAGAAACATGAGCACAATCTTTCAATCAGAGTGTTTTTAGTTGTCATCATCATGGTTACAGTGATAAACATGTTGTTAAGGTTGTGGAACGATTGTGGTCTAACCCGTTTCACAGCAATCCATCCATCCAGCTGCTGACATTAGTGATGACGCAGTGATTCTATATGAATGTGCGAATCTGAAACTCGCAAATATGTGAGAGATTTATTTTGTTCTGGGAGAAAAAGACGAGGAGAAAAAAGAGTGTTCTGGCTATTATGCTCAGAGTTCAGAAGACAGGGAGAAGAAAAAGACTGGAATAATAGCTTTTATGACTTCACTAACAAGACAGTTGAGTGGAACAAGAAAGGTCAGCAGAAAACAAGAAAAGTCTTGAGTCTCTGTTGACAAAACTGTGAGCTACTTGGACCTTTTAGTGGTGTTGTGGAGAGGAAAAGAGAATATTAAAGATAAAGAAAACGTGTTTTGTTGCTCCTGCACTTCAAGA
Source organism: Chaetodon auriga (assembly GCF_051107435.1). Classification (NCBI taxonomy): domain Eukaryota; kingdom Metazoa; phylum Chordata; class Actinopteri; order Chaetodontiformes; family Chaetodontidae; genus Chaetodon; species Chaetodon auriga. Next base: position 2,459,156 of record NC_135083.1, read on the forward strand.
AGAAAGTAAAGCAGTAAAGCACAGGTCGAGAGAGCATTTGTCAGACACAGAGAGAGAGAGTAAACGAGGAGACCGTTTTATTGCTGCAACAATTCAGGCAAGGCGAATGACGAGGGAATCAGAGAGCAGGAGTGTTTTACTGAAAGAGGACGGTAGAGGAGAGGACAACAGGAGAGCGTTTTATTGTTATTGCAACTCAAATGGGGTCATTTTAAGAGGAGAGAGAGGGAGGCCGGTGCGTTTCTTCCTCTTCCCAAGAGTCAAAGAGCTGATGGAATTAAATGCAATGTATAGAAGGTCAATAAAATACGTTAGAAAATGGTTTCGTGCAGCTAAATCCAGATTTGATTCTGCTGCAGAGGGAAAAAGAGCAAAGACAGAGAGAGATTGGTATTGGCAGCCGTCACATTGGAAACAATGGAACCCTTCGACACTCGTCGCTTCAGTAGCTTCGGCAGGTCGTGTGGCTATCGAACCTCCAGAGATGCATTCCAGCCAGATGTTGAAAAGGTGTAAATGCATCTGTCTGTCTGTGCGTTTGGAGTCTGTCTCCAACAATAATGTCAGCAAAAGTTAGAGTGAAGCTAAGATGAAATTACCTGTCGTTCTCCATGTCACCAAAGGGACAAAAACCTCGTATCTCCGAGCTGCTGATCAGCCAATAAAAGCACTTCTGAGTCTGTTCTTTAACGGTCTGGTTATATTTAGTTTGGACGAGGAAGGAATGAGCTTTTGCCTCCGTGACAGCTTGAATGCTGGAAATTCATAAGGATGTTCTGACATCAGCCGTGTCCCAGGTCAGGGTCTGAATCCTTCAAACAAACCTGTCCTTCAGATAGAAGGATAGAAGCACTTGGACTTGAAGGGCAATACATTTCAGCCGTTGAGGAGCATGGCACTGAGCCAAAGACTGAACATGCTGAAGCAGCAGAGGTCAACATGCGGATGTTCCAATCTGGGGAGCAAATGTAATAAAATTGCTTGTCTAGAGCTCTTGGATCCTGACATGTTGAGGCACGTCAGCCAATGAGGTCTTGACTCGACCGATGTTCGGGTAAACGCAGAGAAAACAGCAGGCAGAGCTGCTCTGATGGACCCCTCAAGCTGCCAGTGAGACATTCCAGCCTCGCAAAGAAACACTGGTTGTGTCCTCAAGGAAAAATGAGGCTACATTTGAACAAGCATTTGAAATGGTACAAGCCATTGGGACACAGTCAGTGTAGAAACGTGGGTTTCGGGGATCGGCCCCTGAATGGGGACACAGTGGGGACACTCCTCCAGGCCTGTCCACGGTGCACTGCAGCCACAGCATCTCTCAGTACGAAAAGCTTTAAAAACCTTTAAAGTTTAATCACTTCATCAAGGTATCCACACAGCCAGCTGAGGCCATTTTGCTGTGTGTGTGTGTGTGTGTGTGTGTGTGTGTGTGTGTGTGTGTGTGTGTGTTTGTGTGCCCTAATATGGTAATCAGTTTGAGTGTCGTGGCATCCCAGACAAATTTAGCAGCGACGCATTAGAAACAAGCTGCGTCTCCAGGCTGCAGGCCTTCTGACAATCACTTCACTCCACTCTGCTCTCTCCTCTTCTCTCTCTGTGCTTCCTGTCTTCACCTCCCTCGTCTCTCATTCCCATTTCATCTATTTCAGTGCCTTTTCCTGGGGTGTATTTACAGCCCGCAGACAGTCTAATCTGCAATCTCCTTCTCTGTTTCTCTGTCTTAATGTCTGATTTTATGACAGCCGATGTAAGCAAACAAGCTCATCGTTGAAACGGCTGCAGGACGGTTCAGCCTCTCTTCATTTCACACCGGATGGGAAATATGCTGCATTGCTTAATGGCACATACCTGTTTTCAGAACCAAGAGTTTCTTGCTGTGTAGAGGGTCGATCACTACACAGCAGCTGAATCCAACCGCACACCCTCTTTGTTTAAGCGCTGCATGATGTTTATATCATTACCTTTGTTGAAGGCAGTGGTGCAGATAAAATTACATTTTGTGCCATATCTTTTCCATCAGTATTACCTGTTAACAGCCTGTTTCAAATAGAAACGGCCTCTGCCTCCGTCATTGAAACTGCTCTCCTGGTTCTTTGTTTGATAAACTTTTCTGGATCCATTCCAGGATTCATTCAACACCGAATCTCATTAATGCAAACTGCTGTGACACAAATAGATCCAATTTAATCCTGTGTAGCTGCGCTGCTAAAAAACAGCTAACATGAATTGAGCCTGTTTCATTAAAAGTGCCTGATAAGCACCTAAACCTACGTAATACTCTGGTTTCCCTGTTTGAGTTGTTATTAAGCTTTAAGTTAACATTAAGCTTCTTGTCTTCCTCTGACTGTCTTGCATTACACTGCGTTGACTACAGGAGCAGAATAAGCAGGTTAAAACCAACATTTTTCTGCTAACTAGTCATCAGACTATTCACCAAAGTCTCTCTCCCCTTCTCTCTTGGTTAATGCTTTTTCTGTCTCTCATGAATAATTCACATGTTGAACCAAACATAAGTCACTGCAGTGCAATACATTAAAGATGGAGCCCGAGCTGAATTCTTAGCAGCACTATAACTGGCAGCTGAGGGGGCTAATAAATTGTTACCCTGGTATTGAAGTAAACTGCCATTAAGCTGATGGTGGATACCAGTAACATCAATCCGGTACGTCATCCTGCCTGCAGCCTGCAGAGCTGCATGCTTCTCTTTTAATGTTCACTGTTGTTTTGTTTATATTGTGTCTTTAGATCTTCTCACCATATAAACGTACATTCTGACGATTTGATCATTTACATATTTCCAGGGTTATAACCGTAAATACAACCCGCTCATGGTTTAAGGGTTATGAAATGTGATTTCCATGGAGCACACTCCTCTTGACATTTTGCATCTTGTCAACCTGTGGCAGTAAATGTATTCTCTGCTGCCTTCGTCCCTCCAGTCTGGTTCTCGTCCCAACACTTGTCACTCATGTTGATGAGCTGTCAGCCAGCCTCACACCGAGGTAGCCGCCGCTCTTAAAGCCTCTGCAGACTTTCAGGAGGCATCCGATCTGCAGTACATAAAGAAGGTGCAGATGTTTACGGAGGACGTGAACGTTCTACTTTGCTCTTCTTTCTGTTTTTCTCTTGTTGCTGTTGAATTCAGCCGCTAGCGACAATTTGATAGCCTCAGCTATGCAAAATTTCTGGAAAATGGCTAACTGACACAGATTTCTTTGGTCAGAATATATTTTACTAAATCTTCAGTAATTTACAGAGAACCTCCTACATGATTCAGTGCAGTCTTACTGGGATGTCACAGATTTTCATGGTTGCAGCATCTTTTATTAAGACGATGCACTTCCAAATATGTGTCAGATGCATGTCAGAGATGCATATTTATAAATGCATAATCATTTTTTAAAATGTATTTGAAGGCTTATCAAAATGCACAATGGTTGGAAACTCACAACCCTGGAAAACTCTGGAAAGTTGTCACGGCAGCAGCTATTTTATGTGTGAATTCCACCGTGAGGTAAACAGTGAGATGTGGTGTTCACATTACAAAGTAATTCACCAGGAATGCATGCTTGCATGTGCGTGATTGGCCAATGCAGCACCTGCCCAGATGATGTCACATTGTGCTGCAGCAAAAGCAGAGCCTGGTTCATTTTTTGTCATGTGACACTGCACAAACAGACCGGCTCCATTCGAAGGAGGGAGAGGGCTGCAGTTTTCACGCAGGACCCAAATCTGAACGCAGCCTCAAAGTCTTCAATTAGTGCTGAGCGGAGGCAGAAAACCTTTCCCTGTTCTCGGTGCAGCGTCAGTGGAGCCTGTTGAGTCCAGAGACTGACGAACTGGCTGATGAGGTCTTTGTCCTCTGAGCCTGGGTCTGACACAGCCAAACACTTCCCCAGCCAGAGCAATGGAGTGGAAACACATCAGACTGGCTGTGTCGTCCCACCAACCAACATCCATTTAACACACAACAATCAGCCTCAGGGTGTGATTTTTGTTTCGTAAAAAATCTTCTGAGTGGTTGAGACAAAGCTCGTTTTCAGGATAGGGTGAAAATACGGCTCAAATTTGAAAGTGGAATCCATTTTATCGTTTATATTTAACACATTCATGATCATTTTGATGATGTTTCCATGATGAAATCAGGCATTTAGTGTCTAACAAGTTCAGAAAATTTAATGGATCTTTGATCTTTGCCGTTGTCCCGTTAAGTTCTGTGTGTCAGCTGCTGCTCTGGTTCCGCTGAATGAAATTTGTTTCCTGTTGAATTTACTGTGCACAGACACTCTTGTGATCACAAAGAGGCAATGGAAGTGGAGTCAGGGGCATCGGGGGGGGGGGGGGGGGGGGGGGGGGGGGGGGGGCTGGAGTGTGAACAGGCTCGCCAGGTCTCACATTTGGCCCGGTGAGATTGACAAAGTCACAAATAGAAGGGTGAGTACAACAACTGGGTGCAGCTGTAATTGCTGAATGTACACTGAAGGACTGTTGATGCAGCTGCAGCTGTAGTTTAAATAGTTTCTGTGACAGCCACAATGACAGTGCAACTTTCATTTCTGCCTTAACTGGTTGGTCTTTAAAGTAGACTAGATCCACGCTGTTTCTCCCAAAGGAGTAATATCAGCAGGATACAGAGAGAAGCTTTTACATTTAGAACATTTTACATTTTCTGCTCGTCTCTCTGTTTCCTCAGAATTCCTGTGCTCGATGTGTTTCTCTCATCAGTGGCCTGATGTGTGGCAGGTGAGTGAACCAGCAGCTTCAGTTTAGCGAAGGGTCACCGTGCTTATATATGTGACATGTGACTATTCGACTTGACGTGCTGCTGCTTTCTTTGCAAGCTGTCACTTGTTTTTCACCTGAAACTTGAAAACAAGATTTGAGCTCACAAACTTTCTCAAAACAAGAAGCTGTTTTCTGCTCAGACTGGGAAATTGATTTTGATACACATCTCGATGGGTGGTGCACAGCAGGCCTGAAATCAGCTTTAACTGAGATGAACTCTGCTACAGCAGAGCTGCAGTGAATGTAGAAGCATTTACTTTTAAAATGTCATCTGTTAAAAAACCCATTTTATCAGTAAACATATTTAAGTATTTACTCAGAATGGAGCGTGCAGTGTGTGTTATTATGGGATTATTACAGTGCATTAACACAAAAGCAGTGTTGGAGCCATCATATGTAGGTTTTCTATGAGTCCGTTGAGTCCAGCGGAGGGACGGCTGAGGTGATGAAGTCTTTCCCCGTCTGAGAGGCCCTGCGGCTGACAAACAGCTCTTCAACCAGCGCGATGAGGCAGAAGCAGGTAGGACAGGCAGCTTTTCCTGCCGGAGCCAGCTTGTTGTTGTTCTCAGAAAGCAATCACTCATATTTCTATGGCCAAAAGCAGCAGGTTGCTGATGTGTCATGACAGCGGATGAAATTAGAGCCCAAAAATAGACGCCGTGCTCACAGTAATTTAGAGGAGCAGTGAGGATGTAACAGACATCTTGTATGTCAACTGTTTTAACCCACAACACGTCCATTGCCCTCTGCTGTTTACTCTCCTGTTGTCTTGTGGAGGGTGCAGACAGAAGAGAGCGACCTGTTTAACACATGCAGTCTCCAGCTGCTTCAACTTCACATCTGCAGTGAGCATCGACTGGAAGGTCCAACGAAGAGGGAGGAGATGAGCTTTTGCTTCCAAATAAAACCTAAAAGTTTGACCCAGGCTGTAGTATTTTCATCAGTTTTCCCACCGTGGACCACAACCTGCCGTCTCCATAGCATCAGCCTGCTTTACACACACGGAGCTTCATTAAAGAAGGCTCGAGGACAACACTGCAGAAAATTCAGCGCAGCATTTTTCTGGGTTTTAAGGCTTCATCTCTCCTCTCACTTTGTTACTCGCCTCAATTTAAATTCCACATCTCCAGTCGGTCCCTGCGGGCATCACTTCACACCGACGCAAGTGGAGATCATTAAGAAGCAGGAATTCATTCATTCCCACTGCAATTAGTTTACTTAATTTGCCCAAGAAATGATGCAGCGTCCACATCTATGGAAGCACTTTGTGTTTAGCACTGAAGAGTGACCTATAACTGCACCATGTGAATCCTAATTATGGGCAGGGCTTAATTATGCTTTGTGTATGGTTTCTATCAAAGACCTCAAAGGGAACATACATTGTGTGGATATAAATGTGTATATTAGCCACGTATGTTGAGAAGAGCAGTTTTTGAACAGATCAGGATTTCATTATGTCATCAACAAACGGCGTTTTGGGGTCAACAGCAGGTCGCTTCATTCACTGCTCATTTATCACAGAACAATGGTCCCTGACTGTGTGGTTACAGTGCAGGTGAACCTGCAGCGTGTGGGTCACCTTCTCAAGTACAGGAGAGGCTAACAAGCTCTTCAGCAGAGGAAAACACAATCAGCCAGACTTCATTTGTGTTACTTTAACTTGATTACTTGTGATAATGGGATTAAAATATAAGAGGCCAGCTTGGCTTGAAAATACATTCCTTTCTAGCAAAGCAACTCTTTTACTATTGTCTTGTTATTCAGTATTCTAAGTCATTTGGATACCAACAATGAACAGTGAATAAGTCATCGTTGGTTATAATTTATTAGGATGTTTAACCCTCAGCTTCATCAGGACTGTGTGTGGTTTCATCTCCTAAACTGTCAACATATTCAGATAGTGCTCAATGCTGATTGGTGCGGAGAAATACTTCCCTGGCATGGGATAAATAAAGTCTTATCTTATCTTATCTTATCTTATCTTATTCCATCTTATCTTATCTTATCTTATCTTATTCCATCTTATCTTGTCTTATCTTTGGTAGAAAATAGTGTGTTGTCATAGGACGCCATCACTCACAGCGAAGCTGATCGAGTAAATATGTTTTCAGGACATCTAAGTTATTCTCTGACTGAAGGAAAACATGCAGCGTACCTCATATTAGAATATGGAGGCAAATTCATCCGATCTCTGGTCTCATCCCTGTTTTATGGGGCTCTGTGGTAGCAGCTGTAATGTAGTCGACCACTGGGAGAAATATGCAGCTCGGCTGACTCGCCTCTCCATACCCAGCCCTCCTCGTACAGTATATCCATTACAGGAACTCTCCATGGGAAAATACACCACCCCAGGTGAGGCTGATGGAACAGAAACCATCTTAAGTTTGTCCACTGAAGAAATCTTAGCACCTCATTCTGTGATTCTTTTCACTTTGGGGTTGCATCTGACGTTTGTGCACAACGGAAAAAAGAAGAAGTCACTTAAACAAAGTGCACACTATATGCTGTCTTTATTGTAGCATGTGTGTTTATCTCCACAGACATTCTGTAATTATGCCCCGTGGCTGACAAACACATAGAAACATAAGCAGCAGGTTCCAGCTCATCTCTGACTTTACCACCTGATTTTCATGTCATGCTGTTAAACCATCTGTCTGCACGCTGCCTGCGACGCTCCACTCAGGTTACTAACACGAACCACCTCAGCGCCACTGATCTCTGTCTGTATGACCCTTTTTTCTGCATCTGTCTGTCTCTGGACTCCAGGTTACACTAAATAATTCACGAACAACACATATAAACACATAAACAAGCCTACCTGCCCTGCTCTTCCTCTACCTCCCATTACGGCTGAGCGTTAGTGCCCCCTGTGGCCGGTACAGGAAAACACCAGGAGGCTCTGAGAACGTCCTCCTCCTCCTCCTCCTCTTCCTCAGAGGACAGAGTGACTGTGCTCCAGGCAGAATGACTTTGCATGAGTCCCACATGAGCCTTTGCAGGGGACATGTTCCTTTTAAAGTGTGATCTGAATCTCGTCTCCTCCCTCAGTAAAAGTCCAAGGACTGTTTTTAGCTTTCAGTGTGCTGGTGTTTGAAAAAGCGCTCTTCAAATAGTCATTATTTTCTTACCACTCAAAAGATGAAGATTCTAAGTACAAATGTCAATATTAAGTCTGCCTCCTCTGACAAAATAAACTCCAGAAATGAAAATGTAGACCGCTTTATGACTGCAGCTCCGCAGAGAAGGAAGGCTGAGTACAAACCCTGAGAGCAGAAAAACAGGACTTGAGCTGAACATAATGCCTGTTCATGGTGAAAGTGACTGCGGAAAATGTTTCATTCTGGCTTTACCTGAAGCTCCTCAAGGCCACAAAAACAATATCAGTGCAAAGAAAAGGGTAGTGAAGCCATTTTTCACCATTTTGTTTAAAGTTTTGTTTAACCCGGGGGTCAGCATGGATCCTTCATACAAGCTAAATTCATCAAATAGACCGAGCAAGATAATATTCAAACGTCCTCAGGGATGCACACGGGGCAGAGCTTGTACAGATATCGCTCATTCAGGTGTTCACAATTAAACACACACACACACACACACACACACACACACACACACACACACACACAAAAGAGCAAGACACATAATTTAAAATCACATTTATTAATAAAACAGAAAAGGCAAAACAATCCAAATCCAAAGGTCAGAAAGCAGATTAAATACCATAAATCTTCCTGTGAAAATAGAATAGAATAGAAACTAAGCATAGAAACAAAAATAAGAGCAACAGAATCAGAATGAATCAACAACCAAACGGGAGATTCACCATTTTCTGTTCTGGTGACTGAAAAGAAATCAACCTCGTTGTTGATGTGGATGGAAATCTCTTCGAATGAGACAGCGCTGAGTCGAAATTCACCGCATACGGCCTCCAAATGAAACCACAGAACACGCTGATTGATGCGATTGTGATCCGGCGTGTCTTTACGATGACCCCTGAGAGCTTTGAGTGCCTCTTGGAAACACTAAAGTGACATGCATTGAGCTCTCAGGGCCACCGTACATTCCTCTCCAGAACCTGCAAGAATTACAATGACACCACTTTCAATGTCTGCGCTCGCTGAGAGCACATGTGTTCATAAAATGTATTTAACATGTAGGGGCTGACTGATGAAGCCTTCTTATTGAAATCAGAAGTTGAAAGTTTAATTTCGCTTAATTAACTTACTTAAACTGAATCCAGTGAAAGTTCAAGCCTGTAATAGTTGATTTCACGAGCTGCTAGATTAACTCATCTGTGTTCATTCAGAGCTGGAAAAAGAAATCTTGGCTGTTTCCTGGTTCATGTGTTTTCTCTGCGTGGCTGCATGTGTATGTACGAAAGGTGTTTGATAGACCTGCACAGGTCTATCATTTAATTCACAGAAAACAATTTAAATCACGCGCGCAGCAGCGGTCAGATTCACTGATGGTGACGTCATGTGTATACCCGCTGCAGCCTGTAAGCTGTTAATGCATTATTCATGTTCAGGAGCACAATCTAAGACTCTCGCTGGGATGAAGTTTGAGCTCAGGTCAGCAGGGGTCCATCTGCTGACGAGTGTTTAATGAGTCCTCTGTGGTCTCCAGGCTCCTTCGGCCTCTGGAGCCTTCAGAAAGCATCAATAAATAAATGCTAGAACATGAAACAATTCCCACTGGCTTTTCTGCTCCTTCTTTATCGTCTTCATCTGGTTACGCTTCATTGAGTGCATGTGCTCTTTTCCTGTTCCGGCCACTTATTTCATGATTGTACAGAAGGATGTATTCTCCTCTGTGGTGCTTAAGGCCAAATAAGCAGAGTGTTGCTCATTCAGTCCCCTGCCTCTTACGTCGTCCACAGATCAGAGGAGTCCAGTGGGTCGGAGAGGGGAAGTGCTCGGTGCAGCGAGCAGTCAAGTACCGTAATTGGTTCTCCGACCAAACTGTAATCAAGATTTTATCATATTTGTCTGACAAAACACAGCATGTCAAGAAATGCAGCATTTGCAGGATGATTGGTTTGTCTTTAATGTTTCATTTTAATTCACTGCTTTTGATTTTACATGTCTTCTAAGGAAATGTGGACATTTTGGTCCATGAAACCTATCAAGTCCCTTTAAGTCACAGATTAAAGAGTTTGGTTTCAAAAACATGCCGCCACCATCTCATTCAAAGGCTATTGAATATTTTCCAGTGTCCTTTCTGGTGGCAAATTCATTTATTCATGGAGGTCAGTTTCTGCTTCAGTGCCTGGAGACAAAACTCTGTCAGCTGTTGTTATCTGCAGGCCAGATTACCTGTGAGTAAACAATGCATCCCACCTGTGGTCCTGCGTCCCAAAGAGCTGCGCCTGCAGGGTGTTGATGCTCGGCAGACTCGTGTGCTGGCACCGTTGGCGTGACCATGGACACCAAACAGTCTTTCAGATATTATATTTTGTAGGACATTGCTCCCTCAACATTTGCCACAGATGGATCCCAAAAAAGTCTCCACAGCTTCTGAATGCGTGCTGCAGTGACATATGTACTAACGAAGGGTGCTGAGGCTGGTCTGTTTTCACCACTCACATTACTGACAGCCATTTCCTGGTTCATGCAGGCGGTGCTGTCGTCTGTAAATGTATTGGTTCAGCTCAGTTCAGTTTGTTTTCAAAAGCAGCTCTCAGAGATTTGAAACTTTCTGAGCGAAGCTGATGCACCGCAGTGACACACATCAACGGAGGTTTTCACTGAAGTGACTTCATCTTAGAGTTTTAATAGTGTTCAAATGGCCGAGTTGTCCACGAGTCCCTACTGGCGGTGCGTTCATGTGCTGATGTGAAAGGCTGACGTTAGAGCACTGCAGTAATAAACTGAATGAAATAAAAGGGAATATCAAACATGTTAGTTTGGCATTAAAACCTTTACAGCACATAAACACACCGTTCCTCTTTATCCGATGATCAGGGCTGCAATACCCGCATGCTGTCAGTAAACAAAGCTTTGTCTGGACCCCTTGGTGTCACTTTTTAGGACCCTGAGTGAGAACAAGCTGTCTATAGGTGCACCTGCACGGTGAAAAATGATGCTAAAGGGTATACAATGCCCTAAAAACAGACGCCAAGGGGTCCTGATCAGACGTCCATATGTGATGAGTTCGGAGCGAGAACAGGTTGAATCATCATCTACAGCCACCGTTTATTACCTGAAGTTCTAATTCTTTTCATCCTGAACAGGCTGAAGTGGAAGGACTCAGCCTGATGCCAAAAAGTGAACCAGAGAGCTGAGGGGTGCTGATAATCCTGCTTGACCAGGCTTTGAAAATCACTAATTTAAGACACACACACACACACACACACACACACACACACACACACACACACAGCACAATTTGGCAATCTAGCTGATCAGATCAGCTGAGGCCATAAAAACAGCATATGACTTACCACCACTGTCAATCACTGAAACATTGCTGAACTTGTCCTGTCCTCATACTCTTGTCTGGTTATTTCTCTGTTTCCTGGGAATAAGTGGTGATTTATATGATTTTCAGTCATTTCCAACACCTACAGTAGTTTGTAACTAATCTATGAGAACTATCAATATTCCCATCACACTGTTCTGTATGGTGTGGTGTGTATGGTGCAACAGCCCACTTCTCTAAAATTATACCAAGATTTTGTATTTTGGTCAGATAACTAAACTGGTTCTGGACCTGTTTGGTTGAGTGTGTTGCCTTTACCGCGCTTATTAACTCAGGCTAAACTCTTCTAAATGTTTTGTTCACATTGTCCTCAGTTTCTATGACAAACTGAAAGAAAAGAGAAAAAGATGACAGACCAGAATACAACACAGCAGAAACACTGGATCTGAAGTGAGATGCTGTTTCTGAAACAAGTTGTCTTGCTCTTACTATCACCATCATGTCAAACACACAGACACGTCAAAGCACATTCTCTGCTGTTGGCATTATGGGAAATGTAGGATATTACTATCTGGAATACAAAGAGGCTAAAGAGGCTAATTTGAGAGGCATTGCTGTAGGCATTGCCAACCCTTATTACATTTGTTTTGATGTGAAACAGGTCAAAATTAACATCAGAGGAAATGACTTCATGTTCTAAATTGCATCTTGCAGCAGGTTGCACGTTTGGGGAAACAGGACTGCGACACAAATTATATTTGAGGCTGATATTCTTACCATTACACAAGAGATATTCAAAAACAATTCATCACAGCGTCCAGCCTCATGTGCCAATGAGCACTTTGTTTATGGGCCAATGGGACAAGGCCAAGTCATTTGATTTGGTAGATATCAAAAATGATTTTTATTCAACGCAGCAGCAAAATGTCTCCTTCTTTTCAACACATACTTAAAAAAAAACTGGCTCTAACCGTACGAGAAAAGTCATATTTGCAGTAATATTTGCACACTTGTTGGTCGACGTTTGTGTTGGAAATGAAGCGCTGAAAAACGTTTAGCTGCTGTTTATTCAACAGCTTCACCTTTGTTCCACTGACCTTCATCACAAAGGCTTCAGACAGAGCTGATTTCTGCTATTTTTAGCTTTTTATCAACTGCTGAAATGTGGAGCAAGTCTTCTAACATGTATGCATTAATGTACAGTCATATTACATGGATGCAGATGTTCAAGCAGCAGCAGGACTGCAGGTCAGAGCGAGAGTAAGAAAGAAGGAAGTCATTATTCAAGGATACAGTCAGACTCCAAACTGCAGCATCACTCTCACACCCTGCACACCTGAAACATGACATCACCTGTTTTGTCCCAAGGGTTTCATTGGACAGACGTCTCTGGACCTCCTTAGTGGGAAAGGTAATGTGATTACAGTCACAGGTTGGATTACACGCATGTTTTCAGTGTCTGAGCTGCAGGTTCTGCTTCATCATTCCTCAGGATCACACAGTCAAAACACAGAGGAGGCACAGAGTAACGCGCGCATGCAGCTGGGTACACGTGCTGTATACGTCCACAGTAACACACACACATACACACACACACACACACACACACACACACACACACACACACACACACACACAGCAGTTTGCCTTCCCGATCCAAATGCGCATACAGGATAGGTTACTAGCGTGGAGATGGAGAAACGGGGGGCGGGGGGGTGAGCAAGTCTTCATCGATCTGTCCGAGAGAGAGAGAGAGAGAGAAGAAAGAATGGAAGAAAGCAGATTGCTTGGCTGCATTTTCATCCCAGCAGACCCCTCCCCTCTCCCCTCTCCCCCCCCCACGCCTGCCAGCTGATGCTGACTGGAGGTGAAGCGGTTTTTCTCCCCCCTCGTCATCCCGGGGAAAACCTGGACGGACGGACGGACGGACTCACGGACTGACCGAGGTTTGGGGATTTTCGGCTGCTCCTTGGTGATGACAGCTGGAGGAATCTGAAGAAAACAAACCCAGACCGAGAGAGGAAGCGTACAGAAGCCGAGAGAGTGCACAGTAACGCAGGGGGAAACAACAACTTCCAGCGGTTGTGTCCTCGGGGCGGTCTGCGGGGAGCTCTGGAGCTGTTGCTACCAGAAAGGTATGTTGCCCGGGCTGCTGCCACAATGCAGGAACATTAACAACATGTGCTTACATTTCCGTTCATGTGCCCTTCTGCAGACACTGTGCATGCATCTGTCCTGGACCACCGCGGTGCGCGCTGCCTGTGAAAACGCGCCTGTGTCCGCCTGCAGCCTTTCGCTGTGTTTATGTGGAGCTGCTTCAGCCGAAACCTTTAAATACAGCACTGTATAGATGCTGAGGGCTCGTGGCGCGGCGCGTGCGTGGCGTGCTTCAATGTGAAAGTGTTGTATCTGCGCGTTTGTGGTGCGTTTACGTTTGCAGTGCGCGTGGTGCGTTACACTTGCCTCATCTCGTGGTGCGTTTGTGTGGCAGGTGGCATGATAAAGAAATGTGGAAGTTTGGTGCGTTTAAGTGTGTTTATTTCAAACACCTGGTTGAGCTGCATCAGTGACTACTTATACTGTAATCAAATTCTGTGAGTGTGTGTGTGTGTGTGTGTGTGTGTGTGTGTGTGTGTGTGTGTGTGCGCGTGAGAGAGATAGTGGTGTTACTACCGTGATAGTTTTCGGCACAGTTTTGGCATTAACACACCTCCATACTGATCTGCTGAAAACAAATTCACTCTCACAGATCAGTGCAGTGAAGTCTCGCTTTTTCGGACAGATTTGGAGATTTTGGAATAGTAGTAGAGAATAGTTCGGACAGGACATGAACTGATGTCACAGTTAACATATTTAATGATGTGATGTAGAAGTTTGAATCCAACAGAATGACGATTGACATCCAGGAAAAACTCAGTGGACTTTTGCTGTCAGGTGAAACTTTGCATGTGAGGGATGTCAATGAGGAGCGAGCAGCTTTGAAGGTGCTGAGGATGGAGTTAACGGTGCATATGTAATGAAAGCTGCCTGACCTGCTCTCCAGGTTATGAATGTGTCCCTGAATTAGTGCTATAATTTGGCTTTATGCTCTCTTTCTTCCATAGATCTGCAGTATCTTTTAGATTTATCGAAAGCAACGTCCAAACAATATTACCATGTGATACCAAAGAAATGCAGCAGGTCTGTCCCTACTGCAGCAGCTTTATCTCACAGTTTTGGTTTCTTAAACTTATGTTGAATGTAGATAAATATTTAACCAAACAGCCATTCAGAAGCTTTTGACTGTACCATCATCAGCAGGTGAAGTTTGCTCAGCTGTCAATAAGGTCTTGATACTCAAACTTTGATTAGTTTTGAGCACTTTTTCAGACTTATTGCCTTTGTTGGCTTGAAAATTGACCTTTGACAGAGAATAGATGTTGCTCAACCATTCAGACAAAGTCTCCAGTATTAGTGTCAGATGAATGAAGTCATGCAGAATGATCTCTTCATGCTTATTAAAGGTGCTAACTTATTTGTGAACCGCACTGTGGTGTCATAATCATTATTAATGTGTAACTAATACCACATAAAAAAAACCACAAACTGTAAGCTGGGCACATAGAGAAAGTATTATCTGTCGACAAAGGTCAACAACAACACAGCAGTCAAATGATCAGCTCAGAGAGGGCGAAGTTAGAACTTAGAATCAGGATGCAGTCATGCTCAATGGCCTGTTTCCATGAGGCTTATGATTAAAAACAGTAAACACACATTGACCTTATAGTCACGAAGAGGGAAACCAGCTCAGATTTGGAGTTTGTCATCAGGACTCATGAGACAGACCCGAAATCTGCAGCCAGAAAAAGCAGATTGGAAACAGAGATCTGTGGCATTAAAGAAGTCAGTGAACCCATCATATCCTCATTAACATGCTCCTCTAAAGTCCATAAGAAGCATGGTGCACTACTGTGTAGCTCTGAGATGTAAGTGTGACTGCAGGCTGACATGAGTCTCTACTGAAGACCTTTGAAGGGAACCTGCTGCCTAATTTAAGAGCTGAAAGTTTGCTGATGCCGTTGAATAATCGTCCTCTCGTCGTCCGCTGTTGCTGCGAAGCAAAGTCCTGCCATCGTCTGCCTCAGCCGCGTTTCCCTTTTCGTTCACTACTTATTTTTCTAGACTCGCTGATTGGGCAGCATCTAAGAAACCTGTCATGCATACCAGCCTGTCACCTCTTTCATGGCTGGAGCTGCTTCTCTTTGGTGAGGTGTCTGATCTCAGATGGTAGTGAGGATGATGATGATGATGATGATGATGATGATGATGCTGATGCCACAGCAGGTTGTTGCCTTGCAGCTCAGTGGTTTCTTGTTGTAGGTTGTCAGAAACATCAGCTGACCATGAAACCACTGCCCCTGTCAGATTGTGGTCTGTGAAAGCTGCTTGCTGGGCATCCAAACTCCACTGAAGAGCGTTAACTTCATCCAAGGCCTTTGTCCTGCACCTCGTCCAGTTTAGTGTGTTTGTAGCTGTAATGACTCTTGAGATGAGCAATTTCTCATCTCTTTCTCTTGGAAAATGTGACACTCTGCACCCATTTATGTTTTGCTGAGGGGCGCCATGATGCACCTATGTGATATCATCACTATGCATGTGTTGCATTCAGGGACCACTTGTATTTTCTTTATCACCGCTTTTTTGTATTTCTGAATTGCCTCGCGGGCCGGATCAAGTGGTCTCGCGGGCCATGTGCAACGCGCAGGCCGGAGCCTCCCCACCTCTGCTTGATGGTATACTGTGATTTTCAACACTGGTGAGTGACTGGTGCTCAGTTTGCATCCAGTGTGGCGAGATGCTAACAAGTTAATTGCTGTTTCCCACAGTAGAAACAGAGGCAGGGGAGGACACCATCAGTGGAGCCCAGTGCTGATGACATAACAGAACCCAGGATTGTGCCTTTTTATCTAACTGTAACCATTCGGACAGCTGTGAACGAGCTGAAGGGTTGAAAATAAGCAGAATACATCTTCCACCACAGTTTACCTGAACTGTATGCAATTATTAATAACTGTTTGTGTTATGTGTTTCCTTTGCGAAGATGCTATCTGAACCTGCAGGTATTAAGCACAAAGGATTGTTCTGCAGCGCCACGATCTCTTTGTGTATTTTCAGTCGGTGATGTTTAACTCTTCGTGTGCTCTTGTTCCACCCTGACGGCCCCTCTGGGGATTTTCTCAAGATACTTACTGTTGGTTTTTTTTCCATTCGTTACTGTGGAAATTTTTCCTCATTGAGTCTCACTGAGGTTCTGTGAACTTTAACCACGCATGAAAACACAACCCCCTCATTCATTTGAATTAGGCCAGTATGACGGCGCAGCCCATCCGACGAGGTACTGCAGTGGCCAGTAAAATACACGGGGCCTTCACTTTTTATTCCTAATTCAGATTTTTGTTCAAATGTTTGAAAAAAATCCACCTGTAATGGGATGTTCGATGTTAAGATTATTCAAATTAATTTAGATGATGTGTAAATTCAACTTTGTTCAAACTTCAAGCTCCCACTCGTGGTCGACTGCTTCGTAACATGAACGTCTTGTTTACCTCCCAATCGTTGTGATGAAAGATAGAATTGCCACCATGATTATTTTCCAGTGCTGGAAAATCCTGTCTGATAATGGTCCAAACCTCAGTGATTTGGTGTCCTGGATCATATTTCACGTCTACACCTGAAAGAACACGCCTCCACCAGCGCAGCCCCCAGTAATGAAATACCACAATGAATCACTGCTGCTTGATTAATCATGTCATCTTGTTGCATCCATGTAGTCACATTACTGCAATGACCCACATCTCTTTCTGGCTTTTCAGGAAATTTGCTTAAACTTCACAACATTTGTGTGGACACATAATTAGTGATCTGACTTCAGGGGAAACAGCATTTGAAGTGTACAAAACAGTTGCTGTAGCTTTACTTTCCTACGTGCATCACATGCTATTTCATGCAGTGACTAATAAAAATATCAGTATCATTAGTGCTTCGCTGTCCTCTCACACGTAGTAGAAGTGGTTCAGTGGCCCACCCAGAGGGGCACTGCAGCCTTACATGGACACACACTTCAGGCTCTAAGTTTAACTGCTTATTCATCAAAGCTTAGGCAGCCAAAGTACACACACACACACACACACACACACACACACACACACACACACACACACACACACTGCTGCTGCACCAGAGCTCAAACCTGGAAAACTAAACCATGTCTAGATGAGGATGGTGGGTGTGGAAAGGGACGGAGGAAAGGAAAAAAGATGTCACCAGAGAGAAAGAGTGAGAGATATTGGAGCATGTGCGGTATAACACATGTGTTTTGAGCCTGGCAGTAACCCCGGGGAAATTCAGCAGTACAGCAGAGTTACTTTGCCGCTTTGATTTGATGAATATTCATTGTCAGGAAGAAAGGGAGGGAGAGAGGGAGGGAGGGAGGGAGGGAGGGAGCCGGGCTCATGGCAGCTTTCGACGTGTTGCTGCTGCAGCACACATGAAGAGCTGTTGCAGAGAAGGAGAGTATTGCCTTTGCAGCTGAAGCTTTATATAGCACACGTCTACATCAATGCTGTGCACTTCCACTGTTGTCCACAAACTGCTAAAAATACATTAATAAGCATGTTCCGTAATTCTGAAGACCATGTGCACTGCAGTCTGTCTCACGTAAGCCAGCCTCCATCCACCCACCCTGGATCTCAGTGCGTACTGGTGTTCACAGCAGATTCACATCATCTACAAAAAGAGGAGATCCACTTGACCAGTGTGGTGTGGTGTTAGTGTTGGAGTATGGAGGACAGCGTGAGGAACGGCGGTCTTCTGCACCGCGACTTCGCAGTGTGATTGTTTGGAGATGATTAAGCTCCATTTCTGATTCCTCCACGTTGGAAAGCCGTGTCGCCAGCGTACGCAGCGATGATGCCTACGTCGTTACCGCAGCAGCCCATGCAGATTTGTTGGTGATGTCTGGACACACAAATCCAATCTGAGCCCAAGCAAAAGACAGTGTGGACAGTCTGTCTTGAAGATTTGATTTGAGAGACAAATCTGATTTGCCTGCACTCTGAATGCAGGCTTAGATTTGTTCAGCAATTCAAACAGACGTGGTGTTGAGCTCATTGATGGATGCTACCTGTCAGACAAGGAGTCAACCAATCAGAGCTTCGGAGGTGGGAAGCTCTGACTAAATATTATATCTCTCCTCAATTTTAGACATCAGACAAAAGCAGTGGAAATGATATGACGCACTGGGACGAATCCGTCCCTGTTGCTGGTTTATATCACAGACATCACTGGCGGCAGATTAAATCAGCTGTAGCTAGTAAACGTTAATTCCATGACTGTGAGAATTAAAAGTCTGACTATTCTCTAATTAATATGCCACATGGCCACATGGCACAAGTGGTGACTGCTCCCCAGGGAAATGATCAGCTGATCACCTCAGGTCTCGTTTAAGAATCTGAAGGATCTGACATGAAGTTTCATTGTCTAAACTTCATGTCAGATCAATATTTCCACCTGATCAGCTTCGTAGTTCTGAATCAGCGTTTGGAGTGAGGAGCTGGTGAAGTGCAGGCGGCTGCAGCGTGGAGCTGGGCGGTGTACCGGGTCACACTGGTGTATGTGACACTGTTTCAGACGGACCGTTTTCAGTGTTGCGCGTCTAAACACGCGTGGTGCGAGCTGTGGTGAGGGTAAACTGTCCTGCTCTGGTGTTACGTTACACTGAATAGTACAGCCCATCCTTTGCAAAAACTGTTTTCTAATTGGTGGTTGAAAATGTTTGTTTTATGTTCTGCTTTAGAAAGACAAGTATATGATCGCTGTTTCTCTTATTCTCGCTGCATTAACGTCCATAAATATTCATGAAACACTCTCTCTCTGCCTCACAGTTCCCATCGTCTCTCTCTCGCACATCTTGGCGTTAATATATTCCTCATGTGGCGGCGCATTAATAGTAAATTTGATGCTGTCAGTTCCTCCTTATTTTTTGCGACTGGTCTCTTCCTTTCAGCGTCCTTCATCCCTCCACTTCTCTCCTTCCTCCTCATCCGCTCAGCTTTGCCACCTTTTCTCTCCTCATTCCTCCTTTTCCCTTCCTCCTCAAGCCTCTTCCTTCCTTCCTCAGTCTCTTTGTCTTTCGATCCTCTTTCGCGCTCTCCTTCATCATATATTTCCTCCCTTCTTTCGCCCGCTCCTCTTTATTTCTTCACCTCACCCACTCCTCTTGCCTTTATTCTCCCTACCCCCTCCTGTCTGCGTCTTCCTCATCTGTCCGTCCTGCTTTATGTATCCACCCTACCACTGCTTCAAGCAACCTTTGTTTACATTCAGCAAAGCAGGCCATGACGTCCTGGTCCTGGCTTGCGGGGGTTGGACTGAGCGTGCAAAGGCGACTTTTACACTGAAAATCAGAGATGTTGGTTTCTCTAAACTGTGACGATGATCTCTCTATAACCGCAAACACAGAAAACCTTAGTTCAGAGAAACGTGCACAAACAATGCCAACGGTGTGCAGTGTAAGTCAAGATTATTACCATGACGGCTAACATGTGAAACACAGCTTGATGTCAAATTGTTTTGCAGAGCTGACATCTTCCTGCACATTGTCAGTCCCTCACGTGGTTGCTTGTACGGCGGCTGCATTTTACTGCTCTACCTTCATCAATAACTGAACCACCTCGGATGTATGTTGTCAAAGAGAACAACTATAGCTTAGCCTTCGCACGGTAGAGCAGCAACTCATGTTCTGTTTTCGTCAAATGAGTTTGGTGACTCTGAAGAAAACAGCTTCTGTTCTTCATCAAAAAGGAGCTGTCTGGTAGCAGGAAAAGGCAGTGAAAATATTCTGTTCCATCATAGTCTACACTTCATCAAGTCATATTGTTTTAAGATGAGCCTTTTTTATTTTTTTAGTGGCTAGAACACATTTTGCTGTAGCCGTCAGTCTACAACGGTCTACAATGCTTAGCTTCCTTCACTGGCATTTCTGCTGCTTCTCCAAAAAGTCAAACTATCCCTTTTAATGGTGTATTTGTGAAGGAGTCAGAAAAGAAAGTGATTGGGTCACAGTGAGCCGTACAAGGAAAACCGTTTTCAGTTACTAACAGTTCATTTTATGTTCATTTTTAATTCAAACTGATCCTTTGGATCAAATACTTAAACAGTAACTTAACACGAGGCTGAAAGGCAGTGTGTCACTGCCCAGCATCACTGGTGGGTGTGGTCAGAAGTGGGCTCTGTTGCACCTGAAACCACGCCCAGTAGTGATGTCACAGGGTCACAGAGTACACCTTTACATCACTGCAGTAAGGTGAGAATTTAAACCACTGGAGGTCGGCACGAACAAGTTTTTCAGGGGATGTTAAGTTACTCTCAGCATGTTCAAATGTTGGTTCGTATGGAGGCTGAAGTGACATCCTCAGTCTGTCTGGCCTCAGTAGCTTTATCACGATTTTACATCACAGTAGCATCCGGATCTAAACACACTTCTTACTTCTTCCAGGTGGGTGTGAGACTGCCTCCCCTCGCTCTTGGTCAGAGATGGAGTTCCCGGACGACTTCCTGTTGGCCGAGCTCAGTCACCTGCAGCTCTACAACGACTCGCTCTTCCAGAACAACTTCAGCAGTGCCTACAACGACACCGACGCCTTACTGCCAACGGGGGTGAAGGTCACCATCGTGGTCGTCTACATGATCGTCTGCGTCATCGGCCTGGTGGGAAACTTCCTGGTCATGTATGTCATCATAAGGTAAGAGCCCCATGAGCTTCTGCGGGTACAAAGCACGTTGATTTTCTGGGACTGAGACCGAAACAGACTGTTACACCTGAACCAGGAACACACTTTAAACAGGTCACAATGATCGAACTTTGCTGCAGTATATTTTCACTTGAGTCTTTTAGGACCCAAACTTCCGCAGAGGATATTTTTGCTGAAAGCTTCGATTTCACTCTTGTTCAAAAGGATTTATATGAGATTTATCTCAGAGTCTCAACATATAAATAGTTGAGAAACCTCGACAGCTCAGACTTCCAGTCAGCCATTCCTCTAAATCAAAGGATTTGTAGTCAGGAATGATGATACGTCCACAGTTGCTATAGCAATCCACACTGAAAGGATGAAATACGTACTTAAATAATGCATCTATAAATAATCCAGGCCAAACATGTAAAGGGGCTCAAACTTTTCATGTGTTTTCGATGTTGAAGACAGTCCATCTGTCAGATGTTCAGTCACCGCAGCCTGTCCACGCTGGTGCTGAAGGATCAGTCCGTAGATCAACCCTGAAAGAGGATCACGCAGTGCCAGTCTGGATTGTAATTCTTCTAAGTATTTTGTCATCCTAAACTGAATACCTTTGTACTCTGACTCTCTGATGGGCACTTGACATTTATAGACCAGACTGACCAAACTGGTTCAGACTGAACATTAGATCAGCTAATCAGAAATGATCATTATCAGCCGGCGCAGCGTGAAGGGCGTCAGGTGGCTTCTTCAGATTGTGCACACATTTTTATAGAGAGCCTGGCAAGCATCTGTGTCATGTGTACCTCCGTCTTTTTGCTGTCTTTTCTGTGTGTGTGTGTGTGTGTGTGTGTGTACACGCACACTGTATTCCCTGTGGATTTGATTGGAACAAGCGTAGGTGAACACATGCTGTTGTGTGAGCTAGTGTGTGTGTGTGCAGTCATGGCTGGCCCTGTGGGCAGCTGCTGTCTGCTCATGTATATCATGTTGAACCAGGAGACTGTGTGTGTGTGTGTGTGTGTGTGTGTGTGTGTGTGTGTGTGTGTGTGTGTGTGTGTGTGTGTGTGAGATTTTGCTGTTGTTGGGATACTAAGCTGTACTTTTGCTTGGTAGCAAAAGCTCTGCTTGTGACAGACGTGAAACACAGCTCTGTCCTCGCTTCTGATGTTCAAACTGGAAATGTTGTCAAATAAAGTAGCAGCAAACCAGTTAAACTGGTTCCTGCCTGCAAGTTTCCACTAATTGCTACGGCTGCATGACATGCTAGGCTGAAATAAAGTGGAATTTTTTTTTTAATGCTGCACTGGGACCTGAGATGAAGAGAAAATAATAATATGTCAGGATTTGTTGTACGCGTGTTTCCATGTTGCCTCCATCGTTAATAATTAATTCCGTGTTACACCTGTTCAGTTCTCACTCCACATCTACATGCAGTTCTGCAGATAGTCATATTAATCACACACACACACACACATACACACACACACACACACACACACACACACACACACACACACACACACACACACACACACACACACTGAATCAGTCCATCTGTCTCCATGCCTTTGGCAGTTGCACCCACACACACTCACACACAAAGCATGCACGCACACACTCAGGTGTTGAATCACAGCTGTAGTCAACAACCTTAACAGTGTCATCCCAGCCGTTGCCCTCAGTAAAGATGGCCGCCCCGACAACCTGCCCTCATGGATGGCGTCAGGAGGCAGCAGCCTCCGTCCTTGAACTGGGTCAGGTTGGATGAAAGGGCTGATCACACAAGATGGCCAACCGCAATGTTTGCCATCACCACATGAGGCAGAGCAGCGTGCAGGTGTTTGCCCTCACTAGTCTCTAATCCAAAGAATCAGTGCTGAATTTCTGTGATCGGGTTGGATACTTTTACTCACGCAGCTCCACCTCCATGGCTTCCTGCGTGACATTGTACCCAACACTTGATCCTGTCTTCAGGTTCTGTGCTCCACTGTGTATTTCTGCTGCATCTATTTCTTCCCTATGGCCAATCACACATGTTTTCAGTCTGTCGGTAAACATCGTAATAGGTGTGACTTAGATTTTTTATCATTTGTTGTCCTATGAAGCATCTGCGTCTCGAAACAGGGCTGTCACTGATGCTCAGCGGTGTCGTCTGGGAGCTGCATGCAGTGTGTGAACCTGCTTATTTACCAGCAACTTAAGAGTAAGCTGTAATTAATGTGCAGCTGATATGTTCCTCACTTTAAGAAGTCTGGTAGGAGTGAGATTATTTATATGCATCTAAATATTTTCTACTGATTCAGATTCAGGAAACTTCATTGATTCCCACAAGGAAATTGCTTTGTTGCAGTACAGAAATGCTCAAATTGCTAAGAGTGAAGATGCACAGTATAGTGAAAAGGGAAGAGTTCTGCAAAGAGTTGAATCATTGAATGGCCACTGGAAGGAGGGAGGGACCTCCTGTGGTGTTCTTGGACACTCTGAGTCTCTGGCTGACCAGAATGTAGAGGGTGGGAGACACTGTCCATGATGGAGAGGAGACTTGACAACAGCCTCCTTTCTGTGGCTACATGCAGAGAGTCCAGCTCCGCCCCCAGGACAGAGCCAGCCTTCTGAATCAGTTTATTGACTCCGCTGGTGTCAGCCACCCACAGGCTCCTGCCCCAGCAGACCACAGCATAGAAATGGCCACCACAGACTGAAGGACCGGAGTCTCTGCAGGAACAAGAGACGACCACCACTGCCTGGTACTCTAACACATCCTCCGCCCTGATGCATCCAACAACTGCAGAGTCATCAGCCTTCTGTCGGTGGCCGGTCTCTGTGTCATACCTGAAGTCAGCGGTGTGCAGGGTGAAGAGAAAAGGGGACAGGACGGTCCCCTGTGGACACTGTGTCTTAACTATTCATACCTCAGAACTGGAACCTCTTCATTTACCTCCTTACTCGCTGCCTGTGTGGAATTGAGATATAAACTCCTCATTACCTTCAGCTCTCCTCATGACTTAGTGGAATAGTGACTTTTTCCAGGATATTTTCCCCCATTCGAAGAATAAACCAAGCAGAGAACATGATATAATATTGAAACAGAGCACAGCATCGTGTGATGAATCCAAATCACATACAGTCTGAGGTAGATGTGCGCATTTCATATACGTCGCTCCACAGATAGATTATATTGGCTGTCAGAGGCACCTTGAAAGCCTTAGAAAATGATATCAGACTCAGTGCAGGTCAGAGCATCAACCCAGTGCTTTGAATTTAAAAAAGGCCAATTACTTAAAGAACGGGGCCCAACGTGACTCTGCTGGGCTCGGCATTAAGGTGATTGTGGGTAATTACCTGGGATGGGCTCGTATCTTATCCAGGAGGGGTGCAGCAGGTTCAGGAGCTCAAGTCCAACAACAGTGGGATCCCTGACCAGCTGACGTATTCATGTGGAGACAGAAAAAAAGGAAAAATAAGACAAATGTAAGAGAAGTGTGTTTTCTCTTCGCACCAGATGTGACATTAGGATTCAGTTTTTAAGAATTACTCTGAGTCACTCTCTTGAAACAGATGGGAAGAGGTGACATTTAACCCACACACACACATTTCGCTGCTGTGTTCACATAACAAGGCTTCTTTGAAAATAAAAGGCAAAACTGTAAAACTCCATTACTTACTGTCTACTGGCCAGAGACCATTGAAAAGCACAGCTGACGCGTCTTTGACTTCACTCACGGGCGTCTGGAGGGAATCTTGTAGTTTTAATACTGTTTGCTGCTGCCGTCTTTGTCAGTTACTAAAGCTGCACAGTCTTGGTTTGTCCAGCAGGATGAAGCTGAGCAGGTCAATCAAAAGGCAGCTAATAACTGACTGAGAGACTCATCAGTCAAGCAAATGCATCCCGAAATACAGCCTTCTTCCATTCATTTCTCCTTAATGGAGCAGTCATTTTCACACTTTAACCCCTCTTTGTGGATTTTCACGCATTCAAGTCTGCTGGAAGCAGACTTTTGATCTTCAGGAGAACTGCTGCATAAAAAACAAATAATTTTGTGGCTCCAGAGGGAGCAAAGTCTGACAAATTGCCCCAGGGGATGTCATTTGATGCAGTGTGAGTTGGGGCTTCTAATAATGCATCAATCGGGGGAGTGTGGAATTAGACAGAAGTGAGCTTACCAGGCCTCTGCAGCCCACTCCTCATTTCTGCTTGAAGCTATGGGCTCAAGGTTAATTCATGAAAATAGTCTGATAAGACTTTAGCATTTGCAGAAGTTAAAATTCTTCTCATCCAGACTGAAACAAAGTGGATAAGACAGAGTAATAATCCTGAGAGTCAAACTTTTCTTTACTATCATGAGTCTGGTGAACATTTCCATGCAGCTGATGTTCTCATCTGACTTCCAGATCATTTAATTTCTGCACGAGAGATGATGATTTAGCTCTGAAAGCTCTGTTAGCTCAGTTAATAAGCAGCTTCAGAAATCCGGGGAGTGTAATCCACGTTATGTCCTTCTGCAGTTTTCAGTTGCAGAAAGTTTAATTCATACGTTGATACCTCACAGACTGAGCTGCTTCTGCAATTCTTCACATTCACAGCTACGAAAATTTAGTCACTCTTTAAGCCAGATGGAAAGATGTGACATTCAACCACCAACAAACACTGTTATTATGATTTACTGTAAAGTGTAGCTCTGGTGGTGTAGCTACATCAGATGGAGGAGTGAAGAAAGACAAAGTGCTGCCGTCGTGTCAGGTGTGATGTGAGGAGGCAGGGACAGTGGGAGGCCGACATTGTGAGATAACAGCAGAAGGACACAAAGAAAGACTGACAAAGAGGAACTGTTGGATCTGTCCAGTGGGTGGTTCACTTGGTAAT